>NC_026000.2:40432914-40540681 GCF_000442705.2 Elaeis guineensis | reverse complement strand
CCATTTTCGATGCGTAGGATCATCTCCCCATCCCTCAGCCTCCTGCTCTCCTCAAGACCCTGCATAGAAGTGCACAAATGAGCACTAAACCAGAGTCAAGTACCCAACTGAATGCAGAAGAAATCGTAAGGTTAGATTCGATAATGAGCATACCTCTAGAAGGACCATCCTTCTTGTTCTTCAGGGTGGCCAGGTACTGAGGACAGTTTCGCTTCCTCTTCTTCCCATCCACCTTCTGCTTCTTCGCAGACTTCTTTTTCTTTCCAAAAGACTTTCTCTTGAAAGAAGTCTGCTCCACAGTAAAAACTGAGCCTTTTGAACCTTTCATTGAAAGCTCAGCCATAACCAGCATATTCACTAACTCGGCCAAGGTACATTGCATCTTATGCATATGAAAGTTCATGATGAACTGACCATATGCATCGAACAAGGACTTAAGGATCACATCAATCTAAAAATCCTTGTCTAAGATGATACCGAGATTCTCAAGCTCCTCAAGATCCTTGATCATTGTCAAACAATGATCTTGGACTGATTGCCCATACGCATCTTGGCCTTAAAAAGTCTTTGACAAACTTGATACTTGGCTGCGCGACTCTGTTCACCAAACAACTCTTGTAGGTGAGCCAATATTTGGCGGGTAGTCAAAATATTTTCATGTTGGCGCTGCAAGTCATCAGATATTGCACCCAACATGTAGTACCTGGCTTTGTTATCATTGTCCGTCCACTTTTCCAGAGATGCTCTCTGTTCAGCAGTCAGACGTGCTGGCATGGCAGGTGGGTCCTGGACCAAAATATGAGTCAATTTTTTGGAACCTAGAATAATTCTATAGTTCCTCAATCAATCCTTAAAATTTGATCCAGTCAATCTATGAGTGTCTAAAATTTTGGTCAGGGGGTTTGAGGCAGACATGTTTCCTGTAGAGAGTCGAAAGTTTCTAGTTAGATTTTGTAATCAGACTCAACCAATTTATTTAGGATTTTCATTTTTAAACAAATTAGGCTCCCACTATTTTCTCAGATCCCTACACTCCCTTGGTAGAGATGTGAAAATCACCGTGATTAGTGATTTCTAGTGGGTGGTGCGGTCTTACCGACTGGCTCATCACCTCACCTAACAGTTATTGGTGATGGGTCAACCGATGAGTGGACAACTCTTGTCCAATGATTCTCTAATCATGGTGCACCCAAAACTTAGTCTCTAATTCATGAAGCTCACCGTATCTGGGATATTGCTCCAATTCTTAGTTAAGCCAAACCCACCATTTGCACGAACTAGATTCCTGATTGGATCCCTCACCGTATCCGAAATATTGAGCCCAACCCATCCTCTAATCCGTAGCATCCAATGCCTAATGGATATGGTTGCATCTTCCTGGTGCAACTGAGCCACTGTAACCAGCCGAGAATAATCAACCTCAGGAAGGGCCTGCACATCTACAATGGTGGAAGACCTAGACTTAATATTTTCTTAGGAAGATTTGATTTAGGTCTCTTTAAACTTGACTTGACATAGTCATAACAATTATGACTAACCTAGTGGCATGGGTCAGCTCGAATTGTTAGCCACCTCAAATCAGAACTGGGTCGACACATATGGCCAGGTAAGTGAGACCGTTGGGAGGGATATGCCATCAACTCGACAAGAACGCATTCGAGTCGAGTAGCTCCCAATTAAAAATCAATCGATCGCATCTGCCGAACTTACCTTAGACACCAAATTGTTGAACCAGAACTAATTGGGTTAGCCTACAATCCAGACTCTAACCTCTGAGCCAAATTAGGTCTTAACTTGATCGAGTCACATCTAAATGTGATTCGACCTTGACCCAGACTTAATCCTATTAGGCTGGTCAATTATTAGCTTTCATGATCTCACCTAACCAACTCTTGATTCGGTTTGATCAACCGCTAGACCTAATTGAGCTACCCAAGCCCGAACCCAATTTTATGAAAATATCTTAGATCTAAATTCTTAATTTTAGACCTAATTTAATTTCATAAACTTAATACATTAATTAAGTTTGGGTTCATAAACAAAGCATGTATAATAAATCCTAGGGTTTCAGGATCTAGGATTTTACAGAAAAGTAAGTTTTGATTTCTGATTAAGGATGAACATGCGGCACCCCTACACGTCATATGAACGCCCCATTGAATGAGAGGAGAGGGCCTTTAAACCCTACTTTGTTCTTATGACTGGATGGCCATGAGGAACACCTTAATCAGAAATATAAATTTAACTACAAAACTAGTTAGATCTAAATTAACATATCACATATACAATTTAAGATCTAACTAATACATGCTTTGTATACATCTCATGTATCAAAAATTAATCTAATTAACATGCTTTCAGATCTGATACATCACATGTAATATTTAAAAAATAAGATTTAAATTAAACTATTCAAAATTAAATCTATTCTAGACAAGTTACTAGATCAGTTCTATAACTAGTCTAAGTATGTAACAGATTAATTTTATGAAAAAATTAAAATTTTATTTTTTATTTTTTGATCTAATTATAACACTTATAACATCAAAAAAATAGAAAATAAATTAGATTTAATTCATATTTTAATCTCATTAAAATATAAAACTTAAGACTATTCATGGATTCAACTAATCCTAGTCTAGTCATGCATCTCATGCATGTTAGATCATCTTAAATTTAATTTTAAATATTTTAATTTTAGATCCTATCATATATGATGTGACATCTAAAATTCTTTAATATCAGATAAATTAAAATTAAAATTAGATCTAAATTAGATCTGAAATAGAGCTAACAACCTGGCTCTCATACCACTTGAAGGAAAAACTACCTTTTTCCTGTGTAGGATCTTCCAGATTTCATCAAATCTGGGGTGGAATAAATTTTAATTTTATCCTATACTATTTTAGATCTAATATCTATTAGATTTAATTTTATTATCTGATATTTTAATTTCAAAATTAAATCTAAAAGTATGAGAAACATAGACATACCTCAAGGGTAATCTAATTACCCTGTAGATGATCGCAGCACTGCCTGAGGTTCTGATGTAGCCACATAAGTGCCTGGCCTCTATCAGTATCCACTTAGGTAGGATCTAGAATTTCTTCTCCTCATGATTCTATGCTCCAAAAATCAGATCTAAATCTGATTAGAAAGTACTTCAGAACTCCTTCTGAAGTTGGAGCAGCAGCCTGTCGAAGATGTCCTGCAGCCTTCTGTTCCAGGCGTCACCACGCCTTGCACCTATGCCAGATGAACGTCCAACTTCTTGGATGTGAAGAGGGGAGAAAGGAGAGTAGGGAGGATGTGGAGAAGAGAGGAGGGGGCAACAGCCAATAGGTTTTTTGTACAAAACAAGTTCTGCCCTAAAACCCTAGGTGCAACAGGGTTTATATAGACCCTGTATGCTGTGCAGTGCCACATCATTCGACCAATCAAAAAATTCTAACAAATTTTGGAAAAATTCTAATTAGTGGAGTGATGTCATCTGATCACATCAGATAAGAATCTCCATGCTCTCTCCTATGTTGGCACCAACAATGGATAGGCTCAAATAAGGTGGCGCCAAAGAGTCCAAGTTTATCAGGACTCTTTGGTTCTTATCCATTTGGGGAGCCCACTTAAATCCAATTGGGCTCATGCCATAATCTGATTATGGCACCCAATTTGATTAGGTTTAGGTATGTGGACACTCCACAAAAATCCTCCAATAAGTCCTCTTCAGTTTAAGACCCATATGTCAACTTTTGACAGATATCCTAAAATGAAATTGACAGGTGCTAGAAATTAGTAGGTGTTGTCTTAAATTCATCTCATGAATTAAGACAAGCTTTTTCTGAGCTGGACAAGCTTTATTTAAACTGAGAGAAACCTTTCCAAGGTTTTCTGGATGAGCCAGATTACATTTGGCTCAGTAGAGACAGAAAAGAATACACGAAGAGAAAGTTAGGCTCAATCGAGTGCTAGCACGATTTCCTTGAACCTAATTGGATCTTATACAAATCAATTGGGCTAGCCCAATTGATGACATCCAGACCCTAACCCTTGCTTGTGTGACCCAGTTAGGTTCAATTCTGTATGGTAATGAGACATGTCATGATCTCATCATCGACATCATTGAAACTCCTTTCGATGGATCAGAACTCTTCTGATTCAGACAATTAGAATGATCGATCATCAAAATCATTCTAATTGCTCCCAAAATCTATCAGTGACACCTAGTAGTATATGGTGGCAATCCATCAGAATTGATGACGAACCTCTCGATGCAGCTACCTGTGTGATTGAGTTCCTCTATCATGAGTCCCGACTGAATTAGGGTTAAGGTGAACTCGTCAAACCCAACATCATTCATATGAATCAATCGATCGATCCGAGTCCGATGTGAAACCCAATAAAAAAAATTTTCCATTATTTCACTCTGCCATGGCCATGGGCTTAAGGACTCGATCTTTCGATCACCATAGGACTACTCCTCTCATCTACCGAGGTTGATAGATCCCATCTTGATGTGATCTGGTTCCTACAATGAATATGCTACAGCCAACATACACCTCAGGATTTCGGGTGGCTAGGAGATCGAGTTATGGTGTAGTCAAACTATAACACACTCAAGGTAAACCGACGATGCACCTCAGGTCAAAGAACTAGACACACAACTGCAGCATCGAGCTAGTCATCGACGAGAAGGTAGACTTTCTTATGACTGCTCGAGGTGGTCACGCTCAGTACTCTCGTTCTCAACGAATACCTATACTCTCACTCTGATGTCTCCACACCATAGACTTAAGACTCATCTATCCTAAGGAAGTGATCGTACACCAATCTTCCAGATCGATCACCATCCTCATGATGATCCTATGATCAGGAGCAGTTTATGAGTTAGTTATGTAAATTCATGCCTTAAATTTTCAACTCTTGAAAATATGAATTAACATTTTCACTAACTCAAAGGATGTATCACAGACACAATGTACACAATGTGATAGAAGAATAATCCTTTTATTCATTTATAGTCAAAATTATAATTTTGCCCTTAGATATGTACATGAATGTGTCAGTCGATCTGGCATCTAGGGCACACATCTAACAATTAGATCATCGCATTAGATATATTTTAGATCTGGACCTATTTTTATATAGCATATAAAGTAATTAATTTAGATATAAAATTATCTAGAAAAACTATTCAGATATACATATGAATACATAGAAAATAAAATTCTAGTTAAATCTATTTTTATGTTGTACAGAATTTTGTTTAAAATTAGATCTAAAAATCTATCAAAATAGATTCAATTCAGATCCAGATTAAGTCTAACTTCCAATCTAAAATAATTCTATAAAAATTTATTAAAAATTGATTTAAAATATATCATAAATAAGTTGTTATTTCAATAAAAATTTGTAACAAAAAAAATTCTGTTATAACAGATTTATAACAAACAATAATCAAACATTAATTAAGATCTTGAAATCTGGTCAAAACCAGATCAAAAAATTAAGATTAATAGGTCTAAATTAGATTTAATATCTAACATAAAAATTTGGTTACATACCATATGTAATCTTAATAGAATAAATTATCTGTGTATCTATATTATCAACCTGGCTTTAATACCAATTGAAGGAAAAAATATCCAATCAGGATCGGATCGCCAGAGTGCACCTAAAAATTTTTCTATTCTAAAACTTTATAACCTTTATAAATTACCTTGTATATAGTGGAATAAAGATCAAAATCCTTAGGAGGTTACTTGAATTTGATGTCTTACGAGGTCTGAAAGTATAGACCCTCTACTTCATGCGCACGCCAAGCCCTACAAGAAAGAGAGATGAAGCCTCAGGATGTCGCACCTTCTGAAGGGCAATAAGAGAGAGAGGAGACCTGATCTTGGATGTGACTCTTCATACCCAAAAAGGTGGATGCCAAGAAGAAGAGCACCTAAAAATCTCCATGCCAAGGAAGAAGGGATGCCTCCTTTTCTTTGTCGCTCCAATACCCTCTCTTTTCATCGATGATGTGGGAAATATTTTGTCGCACAAAATTTTGCATGCCCAACTATACTTAGAGGATCTCTTTATTTATAGATGATGCCCCATGACCCAAAGGACTAGGACTCCTAATTCAAACCCAATTTGAATGGTCTTTATCCTTATCAAATAAGGAGATTGGACACCAACCTACACGTGAACTTTCTTCATGCGCACACAAAGGAATTGGGATGGAAAAAATTCAGCGCCCACTCCCTTCCTTGGTCAGCCACTATGAAAGAGTCCTAGGTATTTTGGACTGTATGGATCTAATCCAAATTAGACTTAATTCGAATCCAATTCAAACCTATTCGAATCAAGTTCGTATAGACTGTTAATCCCAATCTAATTAAGATTCAGATCCAAGTCTAACTTAAATTTTTAATCTAATTAATTTTAATTAAATTAATTTTAATTAAATCAGATCTAATCTAAAATAATCAGTATTTAAAATCAATCTCTCATGAATCTCTTAGATCATAGATCAGATCATTTTCATCCTTGAAATTAAACTTACACCAATGTCTAGTGCTAGCTAGACATAGTCAACTGTTTAATCTCGTATAATCCTTAACTTAATTTTTAATTAAGCTATTCTATTTGTTCAATCAAATCATATACTTCTAAATTGAACATATAGATGCTAGATCAATTTTTTCCTATGTTACTTGATTTTGTCCGTGACTCCATAGGTTCGAATACTAAGCCGATAGTATAGGAACAATTTTTTATACTAATCGAAGTTACCATCTAGTAATAATTTTCAACATATGGATAAGTCAAATATGTGCAAAATAATATTCACGAACTTATGCATATGGTTGTCGTATAACTCATCTTTTTGACCCTGAATGCTCAGGACGACCTAGGGTTTAGCTGTCAACCCTAAATGAGTCATCCATATTGTGTTTCAAGCTTTCAAATCCATCATATGGATTATCTTGACCAAGACTTTATTAAATTAAAATATAATTATGCATTGTCTCCTGTAATCCAAAGGGGTCAATCCCATCTTGATCCATGCACAGACTTTATAAGTACTTGACTGTACCCAGTAGCCTTCCATCACTGCATTAAAAATATAGATAGTCCAACATTAAAGCACATTGAGTTGCTTGCAAGTCACCATGATGATCTCAGGTCTGAGAGACACTTATGCCCAAACACTTCGTGAGCTGCTCTTGACAGTAGAATGCTCAGCAAGTGAGTCACTTATTCAATGATGATGTACTCCTACATCTCATCTATATGCCATACCAGTATCTCTACACTCTTTGGTTACGAGGACAACCAACCTATATGGCACACAACGACCTACACTTGATAATCATCATCATCTTTTTAATGATGTATCATTTGATCGTGAACATATTTAAAAACTATTCAATAAATCTTTCTTTATTGATTCTATTATAGTTCTAAGGACTTCATCATATAAATTAAGAGTTCTATAGGGAAGATGTCAATATGATGAACATGCCAAAATAGCTTTTATTTATTGATAAATAATTCATATACAAGAGTCCAATCATTTATAATAAGTCAATTGGCTTTAGGACACATTTTCTAATAATTTTCTATACTGTTATGGATGTCAAGGGTAAGATGTATGAAGGATAACCCCAAGATTTGAGTAGATATGAAGAACATATGAAAGCATCCTCTATTAGAGCTAGTTGAGGTGTCACCTAAGAAATTTTTGAAGCCAAAAGCATCTTATACCTTAATGAGAGAGCAGTTGAAGGATGTATGTGAATAGTATAAAAATCTTAAATTTTTTAGATGGTTATGCAAGTAATCTAGCTCGATGTGTCAATATCAAAAATTATAGGTTCTATGGGCTAAAGAGCTATGACTGCTATATCTTCATACAATGATTACTCCCATTGGCTTGACGTGATCTCCTTTGCAACTCCATATGGAGTTTTTTTACTAAGCTTAGTCTTTTCTTCAGAGATATTTATGCTACCAAACTATCCACCGACTATATCTCCAGTCTTGAGGCTAGCAATGTAGAGACCATATGCAAGTTGGAGAAGATATTTTCTCCTAATTTTTTTAACTCCATGGAGCATCTTGTGATTCATCTGATGTATGAAGCTAGGATGGAAGGACCAGTATAGTACAGATGGATGTATCCATTTGAAAGATATATGCACAGTCTCAAAAAGAAAGTGAAAACAAAGCCATAGTCAAAAGTTTTATTATGGAGGCATACATAATTGAAGAAATTTTTCATGTCAGCCAACATTACTTTAACCCCAGTGTGCAGACAAAGCTGATGCAAGTGGGTCGAAATGATGATGGTGGTGAGGGATCCAAGGTGGAGATCTCAATATTTGCCTATCCCACTCATGAATTTGGGCATGAGGTTCGTCGGGTATTAACTGATATTAAAATTCGATGGGTAGAGACATATATTTTGTTAAACTGTATGAAGGTCAACCCATATGTTGAATAAGTATCCATCACAATCTCAACTCTTTAATCACTTATCATCCTATACTTATCTTATGCATGTATAGGCAATATGATGAGATATTGAGATGGGACAATCCGATGATAAGCGAGGAAGAAATTTTCACTCAATGCTCACAGAACTTTACAAATTGATTCCATCAACTAGTAAGTGACCATTGTCATTTTATTTATTCTAATTTATTCTAATTTATTCCTTTTATAATATGCAGATCATGCAAGGGGGTGAATCCATACCTAAGAAGCTAAGATCATTAGGTTACAGGCCAACAAAGTACGTCACATATTATAATGACTGTAATGTAAATGATTTTAAATTTCACATACAGCAATATGGATATCATAAGAGTACAATAAACAACGATGTGTGTATAAAGGGCAGCTGGTGGGCATAGGCGGAGAGTGACTACTATGGAATCCTCAAAGAAGTGATCAAGTTGACCTACCTTGGAGGTAATAGTATCATTCTATTTAAGTGCCGATGGTTTGATATCGATAATTATATGAAGGTTAATCCACGATATAGACTTATTGAAATCAAACATAAATCAAAAGCATATGTCAATGATCCCTTTGTGCTAGTTCAATAAGCTGTTCAAGTATATTATACTCTTTTTCATCAGTGGAGAGAGGAAGAAAAGATTGGTGGGCTGTATGTAAGCTTAAATCTTGAACTGTTCATTACGAGCTCGAAGAAAAAGAAGAAGAGCCCCATTTAACAGAATATTTTCAGGAGGATGAAATATTAGGAGTTCATCAGCATTTAATAGATGCAGAGTTGGATGCTTTAAAAATTCTCCTACATGATGGCCAACATGAGGAGATGGATCATTCTGACTTTGTTTTAAAGGACAATCTTATCCAAGAAGGTGAAGAAGAGGAAGAAGAGGAAGAAGTGGAAGAAGAAGAAGAATCAGATGAAGAATTTGAAGGGTACTAAATATCTGAAGAGATCGATGAGTAGTGCTCTTCGCAACCTTTCTTGGACTTCTCTTCTAAGTCCAAGCACCTTTCAGTAGTGGCCTCCACCTAGACATCCAAGCCCTTTCTCTCAACAATGGACTTTTGGTATCATTTTATTTCTTGTATAACTTTGAATCATTTTAAATACTTATCTTGCATCATTTTAAATCTTGCATTGCCATCCATAATTGTATAATTAATTTGTGAGTCTATTTATTTTTTATTTTTAGAGATTATAGATCATGTCTTCTAGAGGTCGGAGCTGTCACAGTCGAGGAGAGAGCTCTCATGTAGCCAACTTGCATGGTTCTGTGCTACACATATCACAAGATAAACTCTAATACTTTAGATTTTTTTTTATATTATTTTATACTTCATTATTTAATGTAACATTCTTTATGATGTCTTGAAACTCTCAAGTTCAAATGATGTAGGGTCACTAGTGACCCCACAATCACACAAAATAGTGTCTAGCTCTCAGACTCAGTGATGTGGTAGAGGATCTGCTGGGCTCACGGTACCTCCAACTCGACTGGAGGATAGAGAGCTCATCCACATTTAGAGCCACTGGTAAGTATTATATCATCACTAAATATGTTTAAAATTTAGCCATTTTAGAGTCTAACATTTATTGTTCAAATTAAATTTTGCAGCACATTTAGAGAGCCTAGGGTGTCTCATGTGGTTACTTGGATCATCTGACGATGGATGCCGGGATCGATGAACAAGTTCTCCAATTGGCTATCGGGGGCTCGTGATGTATCTTGGGAGATGTTCTTGATAAGTCAAAGTTGTTTAATTTTTAAATTCACAGTAAGTTTGTATTCTATTTATTAATATATGCTTGCTTTTACTTACTGAAAAACTATAGATTCGAGACTCATCAGGATGAGGAGGCTATCCGTCGGACCTTCGAAGAGGTAGCCACACGAGGCTCCAGGATGGGTTGTACAGCCTCAGGCAGTCTACCATAGAGCATTCCAATTTTGAATCATCATCGGATTAAAAATCTTACATAGATCACTGGATGCAGATGGACATATGGGAGGCCCTCTGTGATCGATGAAGCACTAATGAGTACTTTGGTAGATGGTAGAGGGCATGATAGAATCGGACCATCCAGCAGGATCCGATCAAGCACACCGATGGCTCCTTTGGCACACATGTTGTGGTCGATAGTTTGGTAAAAATTTTAAACTTAAAATAATTTCATATTGAATTGATCATATGTATATTTTAATTAATTTAATTTTATTATTTATTTATTATAGATATGGCAGCTGGATTGTACACCAGGACAGCTGCAGATATGGGAGGCCACACACTAGTCTAAGAGAACTGGTGATTACTTAGATCCTAGATCTCGATAGATCATGATAATAACTTAAAATATTATTTAATAATTTTTTATATATATCAATATATATGGACTAATAAATTTTTAAACTATATAGATGGATTATATGGAGTATCTCATATCGTGGCACTGTGAGGATCCATCCTCTCAACCCATCGTTGACCTCGAGGGATGGCTCAGGGCCATCAGAGAGGTGAGTAGGAGCCGGATCATAAGATTCGGCCATAGCTTCGACCCTCCAGTAACTAGATACTCTTTGACGTCCTCCTCTCAGACCTCGACGATCCAGATGTGGGATGATGCACATATGGAGGAGGTCGTACAGAGGATTTAGAGCCAGCGACCTTAGAGCTTTCGAGATGCTATCTGCGATACGATCATTGAAATTCTTCAGAATCTATATCTGTATGATCAGTTAGGCTCATTGTCACAGCCATCACAGTAGGTAAGTCTATTAATAATTTTTTTATTTATTTTAAATTTTTATTTTTAAAAGCTTCACATGTTTAGGCTTGAGTTCAGAAAGGAGATGTAGGGGCTAAAAATTTAATCTAACCATCCAATCGATGAGCCAGAGGTATCTATAACTCCATATCATCGAATGAAATATATAAAAATAATTTGTTTGAGAATTGAAATAGTATATCAAAATATATATCTCCATATCAATATATACGCTTTCGTATCAAAATTTATTAATAATATTTTATTTTTCTTTGTTACATGATACTGAGACATCTGGGTTTCATCCATCAGCTATTAGAGAGAAAGTATAGGAGCAGGAGGAGGATAAAAAGGATGATGAGAAAGATCTCACATGATTTTTTTTTGATATGTATGTAATTTTGATACTTATAAAGTAATATAAATTTATAAAATTATATAATTTATATTTTAATATAATATAATTAATTTTATATTTATGATTATTATAAATAAATTTTATTTATTTATAATAGATTTTAAAAAATATAATTATTTATTACTATGATTCAATAGGTTTTAAAAAATTTAATTATATATTTTAAAAAAAAATAAAAAACTATTAGTGATGGCATTAGTGATGAAAAATACCATCGCTAATAGTTTTTAAAATTTTAATTAAATTAAAATAAAAACTATTAGTGACAATATTAGAGATAAAAAATATTATTGCTAATAATTTTTAAAATTTTAATTAAATTAAAATAAAAATTATTAGTGATGGTATTAGCAATGAAAAATATTATCGTTAATAGTTTTATTAAGAAAAAAATAAAATAAAAAAATATTAGTGATGGGCAATTAGCAATGGAATTTTTGTCATTACTAATAATGATAATTAGCGACCATATTATTTCTGACAAACTATTAGCGATAGAAATCCATCACTAATAGTATTAGCGACGGGGATGGGGTTATTAACGATGGCATTTAGCCATCGCTAATAACCTATTTTCTTATAGTGGTGTTTGATTTGATCTAAAATTTCTTGTCTATTTAAGGAGGGATGTGGATAAGAGAATTGATCAAGAAATCAATGTTACCGTGGAGCTCGATGTGGGCATCCCCTCTTTCTTGGGCGTCTTCTCTCCTTGGCTGTCTCCTCTTTTGAAATGTGGTGGCATGCAGAGTCCTCTAAGAATTTGAGATCAAATCTCAAGCCTCTCCCCTCCTTCCCTCCTGAAGAGTTCTTCATCCCTCTCTCTTATGTTGCTTGGCATGCGAGCGAAGTATAGGGTCTGGACATCCAGATCTTGTGAAATAACAATCTTCAGAAAATCTTTCAATCTTGATCTTCTTTCTGCTGCATATAAAGGTAAGATTTCATAAATATTATGAAAATTTTAATAGCTAATTTATTCAATTTTTTTTCTGACATCTGATGTGATCGGATAATTTTTCTTCAACAGGTATCAGAAACAGGCTGTATGTCATGATTACATAGTCTTATTTCTAATTTTTTTTAATTTTTTTTATCTAGTTTTGAATTAAAATTTTTAATATAATTAAACTTTATTTTGATCTAATATTCTCTATATTATTTTGATCTAGTTTTGACCAAATTATCGAATCAAAATCAGTCCCTAAAAATAATCTGTTAAAAATCTATTTTAACAAAATTTTCTGTATAGATTTTTATTTTGATTTAAAATCTGATTATGTATGAATTCAAATCTATTTTAATAGATTTTTTAGATATATTTTAATTAAAAAATTAATATTTAAATCAGACTCATATCTAAATCTATCTGATAGAGTTTCAGATCTGATTTGAGCAAAGTATCTGTATATATTTGATCATATCTTAAACCAAAATTCTTTTATGCAATCATACATATATTTTAAATAATTTTTTTTATTTTTTAAGATCTAAAATTAATGATTCATGTGATGATATAATTAAGTCTCAGATCTAAAAATTTAATATTGTAGTAATGATCTAATTAGATTAGATAAAAATTCTGCATGTTATCATATGATGAATATGATATGAACCAAAATTTTTTATATATATATGTGATATATAGTGCTAAATTATTCTTAGTAATCAAGTACTCAAAATTAAGTTGATCACCATGACTATCCGATCATAAGAAGAAATAGAGATTAAATTCTCTCTCTTACCCAATCGACAGGTTCTCTTATGACGTAAAAGGTTGCCAATGTGATTACATCTCATGAAGAAGAACGACAAAAAGAAACCCTAGAACTATTCAAATCATAAATTAGTTTAGGTTAGATCTAAGAGATTTATGATTAATTTTCTTTGATTTATGGAAAAAACTCAGATCTGAAAATTAGTTTCATAATCTGAAATTAATGACATATGATGTAAGATTTTGCATGAAAATTTTTATAAAATAGTTTTATAAATTGAAATAGTTTCAACATAAAATTTTATATACTTAATTGAGAATTAAGATATGAAAATCAAAGATCTAGATTTGAGAATTGAGAATTGAAGAGTTTAAGACACCTAATAAACCATTGGGGCTATGGGTTAGTTCGAATCAAATCATCTAACTAAGTTAAACTTAGGGTTAGTAACAAATATGGATCAAATAGAGAAATTGATTAAATCTAATCAATTGTTGAATTAGATTAGGTCAAAATTTCTCTAAGATCAACCTCAAAAGTTATAGCTTGATCAAGTTCATATTTTTTACCATACCAAATGGACCTGCTTGTGGCTTAGTGGTCGAGCCCAAGTCTTTTGGCTGATCAAATCAAACTAATCAACCAATTGGTGTCTAAGATAAGTTCGATAGTTGGATCGATGATTTTTAATTAGGGGCATGCTTACCTGGCTTATATGGTGTCTAAGGAAAGCATTGGCTACCCTCCCATCAATCTCACTTACCTGGCTAATTTGATAGATTATTTAAGATTAGATCACTGAATGATTTGAATTGATCCATGCCATTAATGTTAATCAGTGTAACTAATTCAGGTGTTCTTGAGCCAGCTTGTTTTTAATCCTCTTTGATGACTTGATGAAGTCAGTGGAAGGATCATTGAAATGCAGGTTAACGACTTCTCTTTATTCTTAAATCAATTAATTAAATCTTCTAAATTATTAGATCCTTAAAATGACACAGTTATAGGGATAACTGGTTCATAGCCTCCCATTAAGGTGTATGATAATGGGTCCAGTATTCTAAATAAATATTAGAGGCATAAATGCTTGGTGTTTATTGGATATTAAAATTATCATCCATCATATGACAACCTTGTTGTATTTTTCAGATCAATGGTCAGGTTGGCCGAGTAAAGTCAGGCCTGGACATTTGTTTGATAGATGTACCAAGTATGGTTATGTTAATCGTTGGATCTAACCAAGATTTTTAGTAGAGGTGCAAATACCTACTGAAGAGATGGATGGGGCAAAATATATTACTAAAAATTATTTAGAGAAATAATTAGTTAAGAATCTACCTATAGATGCATAGAAGTTGGTCGAGCAAACTCAGACCCGTATGCAGTCTATGTGGATTCTAGTATCTATTAAAAAATTAATATAATTTTTTAAATTAGAGGTAGAGACTACCAATTCATATAAAAGAGTAGAAGAACCTTTACACTAAAGTCCAAATCTTTGTAAGATGTATGCCCTAGAAGCCAGATTGGCTGATACTTATAAAATACTTTTAGGATATAATTTATAATTTAACTTTGATATTAATAAAATTAGATTTTTTTTATTCATATTATGTTTAATAATGTCTGTGAATCATCCATTGGGTTAATGGGTAAGATAACACATATTCTCATAAGTTGAGAATTTGAGATATGTGCTAATCTTAGTTAACTCATGAATTGCTCTCAATCATAGGATCATCATAAAGATGGTGATCAATCTAGAAGATTGGTGTATGATTATTTTCTTCAAATAGATGAGTTTTAAATATACAGTATGAAGACATCGGAGCGAAAGTACAGGTACTTGTTAAGAATAAGGGTACTAAGTGTGACCATTTACGAACAGTCACAAGGATATCTATCTTCTCATCGTGACATGTTCATAGCTGTAGTTGTGTGTTAAGTTCTCTAACCTGAGGTGCATCAGCAGTTCACCTTGAGGGTGCTATAGTTTGACTACACCATAACTCAGTCTTCTAGCTATACGGAGCCTGAAGTGTATGTTGGCTGTAGTATGTTCATTGTAAGAATTGGATTATATCAAGATGGGATCTATCGACCTCAGTAGAGGAGGAGCAGTCCTGTGTAGATCATGAGATTAAGTCCAAAAGCCTATGGCCATGGCAGTGTGAAAAATAGAAAGAGTTTCTATTGAGTTTCACATCAGACTTGAATCGATTGATTCTATTATATGATAAATATGAGGTTTGACGAGTTTACCTTGACCTCAGTTCTGTCGGAATTTATAATAGAAAAATCAAATCATATGGTAATTGTACTTAGAGGTTCATCCTTCAATTCTACTGAGTTGTCTCTATAAACTACTAGGTGTTATTTATGCATTGTGGTACTAATTAGAATTATTTCGACGATCAATAATTCTAATTGGGTGAATTGGAAAGAGTTTCGATCTATCGAAAAGAGTTTTGATGATGTTGATGATAGAGATCATAACATATCTAACTATCAGATAGAATTAGACCTAGGGGTCACACAAACAAGGGTTTTGGTCTTGAATTGCAAAATTAGGCTAAGTGTAGTCTAATTGGGTTAGGAGCTATTGAGTCCTAGCTTTGGGTTTAAAGAAAGCATGCTAGCATATGGTTAAACCAATTTTCTCCTCCTTAATTTTGGGTCCTCTTAGATAGGATTCAATCAATTTGGTGCAAGCTCCAATTAGGTTTCAAATGTTAGTTCACCTAAGTTTGAATTTGACCTAATTAGGTTAGGTTTGTAGGGGCGCCAAATGTTGGCGCCACCCAATATTGTTCAGCCAAGTGATGGGGCGCACCCACATGGATTGGATCCATATGTGTGTCACCCAATTTAGATAAGGGAGAATGAAGGGGATAAGCCTCATCCACTAGTAGATGAGAATAAGAGATTTGATCTCCTTTGAAATCAAATTTAGATTTGAATTCAATTTCAAATTTGAACTGTTTGAATTCGAATCGGAGGTGGATTGGAATGAGGCAACAACAACCTTATCCTATCTCCATGCCAATCTAAATTTTTTGTTAGTTTTGTGCAACAAAATAAGAGAGAAATTAGATTGGGGTGGCCCTAGGAGAGTTCTTTTGTTTTAAGGCACCTGATATGATCAAATGTCTATAAAAAGGGTTCCTTTTGATTGACTAAAGGTGGTTACAGCACATAGATCATTTCCCACACCTTCCTTCCTCCTTTCCCACCCCCTCCCTCTTCTATCTCTGATATCTATCCCTCTTCTACATCCAAAGGTGTTGGATGAGCCATCTGGTGGGTTCAAGGTGTCGAACGTCGTTAGTTCTACATGAAAAGTAAAAAAGGTTACGATCAGGGGCTGATCGAAGTCCTATCAGAGATTAGATTTGAATCTGATCAAGGAGCTTGCAATTCC
Source organism: Elaeis guineensis (assembly GCF_000442705.2). Taxonomy (NCBI): domain Eukaryota; kingdom Viridiplantae; phylum Streptophyta; class Magnoliopsida; order Arecales; family Arecaceae; genus Elaeis; species Elaeis guineensis. The sequence goes on along the minus strand of NC_026000.2, from coordinate 40,523,846 downwards.
ACCTAGGAGTAGATGGATTGGTTGAGGAGAAGGCATCCTAGATCAAGTCTGAGTGAATATCTGTAGAGATCGAGCATGTGTGTGGTTCCACAGCGAACCTCAGAGATCATCAGATCATCATTTCAGAGATCGTCTATCCATGCACAGTGATGAGATCACCTCTTATCTCTTATGCATGCTGATTTTTATTATTTAATATACTATTTATTATGATTATCTGATTTGGATCTAAGTCTCATATGTCAGATCGGATAAAAATTTTTGAATTCTGCTACATTTGATCCAAACCGATCTAGTGCGCTATTTGATTTTTCAGTCTTTAGGATTAAATAATTTATATACTAATAAGTCTCATATTTTTTCTTTAGAAATGGCTAATATTTTATCGCTTCATTTGCTGTTGGACAGCGACAAGCTCATCGAACCTAATTTCGATAGCTGTTATCGAAAGCTCAAGATTATCTTGAAGCATGAGAGGATCTTGTATGTACTTACAGATCCAGCATCTGAGAAGCCCACCTCGAATGCTTATGGTGTGGTCAGAGATACTTACCAAAAGTAGCTCAATGACTGAGTCACTATACGTTGCATTATAAGGGCAACTATGAACGACGAGTTCAGTCAAAAATTTGAGGATGCTCAGTCGAAAAAAATCTTTCAAATATTGAACAAGTCCTTTAGTACTCCTAATGATATTGAGAGGTACAAAATACCTTGTGCTATCTTCAACACACGGATGAGAGAAGGGGCACTGGTCACTGATCATATACTGTACATGATCGAGCAAATCAAGCACCTAAGCAAACTCAGATTTTTCTTGCATGAGCAGCTAGGAAAAGATATAATCGTGGATTCTTTGCCCAAATCCTATCTACCCTTTCTTAGTCATTATAGAATGACTAAACCTACAGTAAACTATCATGATTTTTTAGGATTACTGTAGACCTTTAAGAAGAATAACCAGCTTCAAAAAGAGCTGGTAAATATGGTGGGTGGTTCTTCTTCTGAGCATCATCCTTTTAAGAAAGGAAAGAAGAAGAACGAGAAGAAGGTATGATATGTTGGGGCTCCAAAGCCCAATCAGAGCAAGAAGTCAAAGGCTAACAAGAGTCAAGTAGAGTACTTCTTTTAAGAAGCTGGAATACTGGAAGAGAAATTATCCTCAGTATATAGCCTTCATTGACCCCAACAGGCCGAATAAGAGAAAGCAGCAATCTTTTGCTAGACAAGATACTGATATGATAACTTCTTATAATTTTCTATGTGTGATACTACTATCTGAGTATTGGGTATCGAAAGTTTGATTAACATTTATAATTCATTGCAGGGACTTCAGATCAGTAAAAAATTCAGAGACGGTGAACGGTTCCTGAACATTGGAGATGGAGGTCTTGTTTCAGTTCTAGCTCTGAGAACTATTCAGCTTATTTTTGAGTCTAGGGTTGTCATGTTAGATGATTGTCATTATTATCCTTCTTTTTTATGAATGTCACCTCTGTAGATTTTTTGGCCAAAGTTGGTTTCAACATTTTAATAACGGATGAATTTTGTGATATCATTCTAAATGGTACTATAATTTTGTATGGATAATTAATGTTAGATGTGTGCCCTAGAAGCTAATTATTAGCTGATATATTTATATTTTCAGAGCCTATTCTTATACTTATAAAACTTTATTATTAAATATCCTTTTATTAATAATAGCTATTAAATTCAGATCTAACATATCTAACATGTAATCTAAATGCCCTTTTATTGCAAATGTGTCATATCATATATGAATTTAATCTAACATATCTAATATATAATCTATTAAATTTAGATTAGATTTTATTTTACATATTAAATATATGAACTATAAATTAGATCATATGAATATAATTTTATATCTAAATTTATTTAAAACATGCTAGAACGATCTGGCTCTGATACCACTATTAGAAAATAGGTTGATTCGCATGCATAGATTAATAGGTTACGCTAACCACAGTGAAAGCAGATTTTAAAATTTTTAATATAATCTAAACATGTAGATTCTTAATCTTAATCAATCCTAAGATCACCTAACATGCACAAATAAATTAATTATATAGATCTAAAATCATAAACGACAAAGGAAGAAGTTATACCTGATGCTTTACCCTCCTCCTTCTTCAGATCGGATCCTATGGATGTCTGGGATTCCTGTCGTAGCTGCGCAAATACCTGATCTCTGCTGGTATCTACACAGAGATATCCTTATCAGAACTCTAAAATTTTTGAGGTGCTAGCTCCCTGGCAGACTTCATTTTTCAGCTTGGATCAGGGTCCTTTACTTTATATCACTTGAAGCAGCCCTATTATTGGATCCTGGAGATTGATCCTAACCACCAAGAAATATCAAGAAGTCCTTCTCGATTTTCTTTTTCTCTCTCTAAAACCTCTCTCTAGATCTGATCAAGAAGAAGTGGGGCATGAAAGATGGAATAGGGAGGAAGTTGGCATGAAAGAGGAAGGGCAACAAGGTGGTTATTAGCGCACGCACACAAAGAATAAATCCCTCATGCCTTCATGCCCTCTTTAAATATTTTTTGTTGCATAAAACTTCTGATATTCCATGTTAAAAACTAGATAGGGATCAGTTAGATTAGTTAGGCATTATCTCTTATCTAGATAAGAGTCCTAACTAATCAAGAAATCATGTAACGACCTCTCCACACCTATTCACGCATATCAAAGAAAAATAGCAAGAAAAATCACTGCCCCATCCTTTTTTTGATCAGCCAAGTGGAGAGAGAAGTTCAAGAAATTTGGGCTCAAGAGGTTAGGGTCAATTTGATCCAAATTGGGTCTAAATTGAGTTCAAATTAAGCCCAAATCGAATCAAATTTAAAAAGCTGTCAAGCCTAATCCAATCAGGATTGAGATTCAAATCTGATTTGGATAATTAAACTCAATTAGTATTAAATTAAATTAAATCAAATCAAATTAAATTAAATTAAATTAAATTAATTAGGACTTGATCTATAATTTAATCAGTCTCAATTAAATTATAATATTTATAATTAAATTTTTGTGCTAACAATTAGTGGATATTAAATCTGTAATACTTATAAATTAGTAGTTTTTAAATTTAAATTATCAATCAAATTGATAATTCAAATTTGATCAAAGTTATTGATTGGATCAAACTTCTTTCGTATGTGACCTCTCAAATTCTATTCTGTCTGACAATGAGATATATCGTGATCTCTAGCCTAGTATCATCGAAACTCTTTTCGATAGACCAGAATAATTTCAACTCAATCCAATAAGGTTCGTTGATCCAAAAATAATTCTAGTGAGTTTTCACAATCCACCAGTAATGTCTAGCAGCATGTAGTGACAATCCAATATAACAGAAAAATCTGAACCCCTAGGTGCAGTTATCATGTGATTTAGTTCTTCTATCGTGAGTTCTGACTAGACGGAGATCATGAAGAACTTATCAAATTCCATTATCAATCATATGTCAGATTGGCTTGACTCGAATTCACTTGTGAATCTCGTGAAAACTATTTTTCAATATTCACACTTGCTTCAGTCGAAGACTTCCTGAACTCAGTCTTGCTAACCATGTAGGACTATTTTTTTTCTACCAAGATCAATAGATTCTATCTAGATGCATTCTACTCTAACAGCGAATCTGAACCTACTACGAGTAACATACATAAGGATCAGAATAGCTAGGGACTAAAAAAATATGCAGTCAAACTCACTAGCCTCGCTACGAATAGTCGATGATACTGTCGGTCAAAGGATCAGTCACACTACTACAGTATCGAGAAGATCACTGACAAATGAGTAGACATCCAAATAATTTCTCGTGTAGGTCATGCTCAGTGTAAGTTATTCTCTAACAACCACCTGCACTCTCACCCCAGTATCCCTACATCATAGACTTGAGACTCATCTATCTGGAAGGAAGGTGATCCGTGCATCGATCTTAAATAGATTGATTATGTCCTCCGTGATGATCCTATGATTGAAAGTATTTAAAAACTAACCACTAATAATATTTATCTCAAATTCTTAACACCTTGATATTGAAAATTATGTCACAAAATCAATCATCAGCTTGTTGACAGTTGTGCTCATATTTGTATATTGTATATAAATTTTTATTAATAAATATTATTTAACTTTTTCATCATATTTTGTCCATCTTTTTAGAACTCCTGTGTTGTGATAAAGTTTTTAAGATTATCTTTAATCGATAAAGGAAGATTTGTCGTTTAGTCCTTAAAACATATTTTCGATCAAATGATATGCTGTTAATAGGATGATAATGATATCAAATATAGGTTGTTATATGCTATATGGGTTGATTGTCCTCTTAATCAAAGAGTATAGAGATATAGGTATGACATGCAGGTGGAATATAGGAGTACATTCGCACCGAATATGATCAATTGTGGAGCACTCTGTTATAAAGAATAGCTCACGAAGGATATGGATATAAGTGTCTCTCTGATCTAAGATCATCATGGTGACTTGTAAGTAACTCACTGTACTTTAATATCGGACTATCTAAATTTTTAATTCAGTGACGGAAGATTTTTGGGTATAGTCAAGTACTTACCAAGTCAGTGTGTGAGTCAAGATGGATTGACCCCTCTAAATAAGTAAGAATTAATAGATCAGTGTATTTCAATTTAGTAAAACTTGATCAGAGTAATCTATGTGATAGATTTGAAAGGTTGAAATATAATGTGGTTGACTAATTTAGGATTGATAGTTAAATCTTAGGTCACCTTGAGCATTAGGATCAAAGGGATGAATTATATAGTAACCATACGTCAGTAGATTTTTGAATGTTGCTTTGTAATTATTCGACCTATCGAGATGTTAGGTTCCATTGCTAGATGGTTACATCAATTAGTATAGAAATTTATTCCTCTACAATCGGCTTAGATTCAAATCTATGGGGTCACACACATTAAAAGTTTCGATCTGATCAGATAGTTGATCTAGTGAAGAGTTCCACTGGATTGGGACTCTACTATTAATGAAAGATTTATTAGTAATTAGATTGCTAATTGACTCAATTTGATTGAGCAATAAGATTCAAATCAAGTCTAATTGAATTGGATTCAGTTGGATTTAGATTGAGTTTGATTAAATCAAACTTAATTGCAAGAGAAATTTATTTCTGATTTGATCAGAATTTGGATAAAGTTAATTTATAATTGGGTTAGAAATTTATTGAAGAAATTGTGCTCCTAATTAGATTAGGTTTCTTTCTTTCATTGGGTCCAAACTAAATTAGATTTGGATTGAACCAAAATTAAAAAACTGAAGAGTCCCAACCAACTGAGATTCTCTCCCTTGCGCATGCCTTAAGACCCACACCACTTATTACATGCAAAAAGGAGTTCTGCGTGAGAACTTTTGGCGTGAGAAAGGAGGGCACAGAGAGGGATGGGCAGCACTCATGATGAGTTATGAACCTTATCTCATTCCTTATTTGAATTTGATTCAAATCATAGATAAGAAGATAAGGAGGAAAGAAATTAAGTTTTATGGGAAAGTATTGGTGGCACCAAAATCCCTTTCCTTATTCATGTTAAGAAGGTTGGTTGGCGTGAGAAAGATCTAATTTTTTTCTCATGCCATCACAAAAGTTAGCGTTGGAATTTTGGATGCCATATCTTTTATGGCGTGAAGGGTGTTGGCGCCTCCTCTTAACCCTAACACCTGGCCCACCTATAAAAGGGATCCAATTGTTGGATACCCAATAATAGATGTGTGATTTCAAGAAGAGAGAAAATAGTTTCCTCTAGCCTCTCTCTCCTTCCCTTAGTTATTCTTCCTCTCTAGAGTGTCTAAGAGATTCAAAGAAGAAGAAGAAATCAACCATCAAAGATCTTCATGAGCTAGCACTCCCGAGGAGATTGATTAGAAACCGATCTTCATGTGGACGATCTATAGAGATGGACATCTTGTGCGGCTGCGAGCAACCTGAAGGAGCTCCAATCCACATGATACAATTATGGAGATCAACACCCTACACTTCGATAATGAGTTTTGAACTCATTAGATCAGATTTGATTAGATCTAATGGTTAGATCTAATCTAGAGCATCAATATGATCGATGCAGATTTTATTTTTTTAGATCTTAATTACATATTTAATCATATCATAGATCTTGACAAGATAGTTTAGATTAAATCTTATACATGTAATGTAGATTAAATCGTTTAATCTATCATGTTATGTTGTAAAAAATTTTAAAATTACATGCATAGAACTGCCTAATTTTTTCTTCAAATAGTATCAAAGCACAGATCAATATGATATGATTTTATATGTATTTAGATCTAATTTTATATTATTTAGATTAGATCTAAATAAATTTAATTTTTAGATCTAAAATTTGATCAGTCCTATATATGTTAGATTAGATGATCTGAGTAGCAAAATACTCAGATTGGATAATCACCAGATCGTCCGATCATAGGAGCAATAAGGTTATATGATCCTCTCCTTTCATTCAATGGGATGCTCTTATGGCGTGTAGGAGTACCACTATGAGGTCCCATGAAGAAGAACGTGAAAGAAAGAACTTACTTTTTTGCAAAACCTTAGATCTTAAAATTTTAAGATTTATTGTATGTGATACAAATTATAAAAAAAGTAATAACATTTAGTCTTAATAATTAAAATTATTTTAATAAGATTTGAGATCATAAAAGATTTAAATGTGATCTAAAAAGCTTTATGATTTAATTTGATGTAAATATGTTTATATAAAAAATAATTTCAAAACTTAATCTAAATCTATATTGATGCTGAGCTTAATTAAGAATTAAGTATAGAATCGATTAGATCTAGAATTATGATTTAAGATCTAATGACATTGCATAAAATATGAGAGCATGGGTTAGCTTAAATTAGGTCCTCTTAATTAGATTAGACCTAAGGTTAGAATCAAAAACTTAATGGATCATGTAGAGAAATTGATTAAATCTAACCAAATATTGAATTAAATTAAATCAGACTTTCTCTAGAACCAATACAATAGTTATAAATGGTCAAGTCCATATCTTTAATTAGATCAAATGGATCTTGATTGAGGCTTAGTGAGCGAACTTGAGTCATTAAGCTGATCAAATCGAAACTAATTAACCAATTGGTATCTAAGATAAATTTGACAATTCGATCGGTGGTTTTTAATTGAAAATGGCTTACCTAATCATTTTGATGGTGTCTAATTAGGCAAGTATAGTATACCCTCCCACCGATCTCACTTACCTGACCAACTTAGTGGATTATATTTTGATTAGACTACTAAGTGATTCGAGTTGACCCATGTCACTAAGGTTGATCAGTGTAACTGATCTAAGTGCCATTCAACCAACATGTCACTAATCCAATTTAATGACTTGGTGAAATCAATAGAAGAATTTTGGTTAATTGGTTGATCTCTTCTCTTCTCTTAATTTATCAATTAAATTCTCTAAATTATTAGATCCCTAAAATGAAATAGTTATGGTGATAACTAAATCATAGCCTCCTATTAAATTGGATGATAATGGGTCCATTAGTATGATGATCATTGGAGGCCCAAAGGTCTGGTACTCATCTGCTATTAGAATTATCATTCATAATATGATGACTCAGTCAAATCTCTCTAGCAAGTGGTTAGGTTGGCCGATCAAAGTCAGGCCTGATTATTTGGTAGTTAGATTCCTGAGTATGATCATGTTAATGGTTGGACCTAACCAAGGCTTGCAGAGAAGATCAAAGTCAACTAAAAAATTTTTTAGAGCAAAATTCATTACTAAAAATTATTTGATAAAATAATTGATTAAAGAACCTACCCATAGATGCACATGGGTGGACCGACCAAAGTCGAGCTCATGTGCAGTCTGTGTGGATTCTAGTACCCACTAAGAAATTAAGATAATTTTTTGAATTGGAGGAGAGACTATTAATTTGTATAAAATAGTGAGAGAACCTTTAGACTAAAGTCCATATTTTTAGGCTTACTCAATTCATATACTGATGAGATTTTGGTTTTCTTTTTTGTGTAGTTATGGCCATTTGTGCAAGGTTTCAACACATATTTGGTGAGATCCAGAGAGAGGTTGGTAGCCGAAGAGAACTCAATGAGAATCTGGGAGAGGATGGTAGTCGAGGGGGTTCAGTGAGATAGCCGAAGAGGACTCGATAAGACTCTAGAAGAGGATGGTAGCCGAGGAGATTTGGTGAGACTCAGATTGGGATTGGTAGCGAAGGTGATTGATGTTGTTGGTGCAAAAATCTGCCTGCGCCGGAGAAGCTGGAGTTGAGGAAGCCGCGGTCGCCGCCGGGACCTGCAAGGGAAGTCTAAACCGGAGGTGGGGTTGCTCCGGCAAGACCCTCCGACGCTCAAGTCAGTTCTCTGCCTCAACAAGAATGGAGTGCTCGAACGGAGAATTTAGCAGAGTTTTGAGATAAGGCAAAAGAGCTTAAAAAATAACGTATTTGAGTCCCCCCTTTTATAGGCGGGGGAGGCAACGGACTGATGGCGACGTGCGTAACCGCCTGGTAGTGGGCCGCCCACGGTCAGGGGAATTGATTGCGAAAGATAATGGAGCAGACACGCGGGCATCATCTCGACTTGCCACGTGGAATCTGTTATGAGGGGTGGAGCAGCGTCCGTCGTCAGGAGAATCGCATGGTATCCGTCGCAGGAGGTGGAGCAGGTTCGTGGCCGTCACTGTGGCCTGCCAGGGGGATAGTGGAGCTGTGCGGAGTCCGCCACAGGAAGTGGAGCAGGGCGGCTATGGCTGCTGCGGCTTGTCAGGGAATGATGATACTGCGTGGAGTCCGCCACAGGAGGTGGAGCAGGGTCGCGGCCGTTTTGAGGGCCTGTCAGGGGGCGTGGATCTGTCGATTGAAGCTCGGTAACGGTCGGAGCCATCGTGAGCGGAGCCCGGCTCCCGTAGGGGTCCGGGCGGAGCTGTTCTGATGTTGGCGGCGAAGTCCGGCTCCCGTAGGAGTCCGGGCGGAGCTGCACTTGCTGATGGCGGTGGAGCCCGGCTCCCGTAGGAGTCCGGGCGGAGCTGCACTTGCTGATGGCGGTGGAGCCCGGCTCCCGTAGGAGTCCGGGCGGAGCTGCACTTGCTGATGGTGGTGGAGTCCGGCTCCCGTAGGAGTCCGGGCGGAGCCGTGCTGATGCCGTCGGTGGAGCCCGGCTCCCGTAGGAGTCCGGGCGGAGCTGTGCTGATGTCGTCGGTGGAGCCCGGCTCCCGTAGGAGTCCGGGCGGAGCTGCGCTGCAAACAAAGCCAAGGGTGAAGTCCGGCTCTGATAGGAGTCCGGATTGAGCTTACCAGCAGTTGATACTAAGGGCGGAGCCCGGCTCCCGTGGGAGTCCGGGCGGAGCTGTTCTGATGCTGGCGGGGAGTCCGGCTCCCGTAGGAGTCCGGGCGGAGCTGCACTTGCTGATGGCGGTGGAGCCCGGCTCCCGTAGGAGTCCGGGCGGAGCTGTGCTGATGCCGTCGGTGGAGCCCGACTCCCGTAGGAGTCCGGGCGGAGCTGCGCTGCAAACAAAGCCAAGGGTGAAGTCCGGCTCTGATAGGAGTCCGGATTGAGCTTACCAGCAGTTGATACTAAGGGCGGAGCCCGGCTCCCGTGGGAGTCCGGGCGGAGCTGTTCTGATGCTGGCGGCGGAGTCCGGCTCCCGTAGGAGTCCGGGCGGAGCTGCACTTGCTGATGGTGGTTCCGTCGTGGGTTCCGGCTGTGGGTATTTTATACCCAACACCAGTCCCCCTACATCTGAGTTTTGAATTTCAAACGAAGGAAGTACACAGAAGTACAGCCGGAACCGTCCCTTCGAATCCCGCGCCCTGCCGCTCCCGGATGTTTTGGCATTAAATGAGCGCGTGCCGGAGTCTTTTCGAATTGGGGTAGTACGAGGGGACGCTTCGAAGATCCCGCGGGTACGCTGGCCTAGGACGGCGCAATTATGACCCTGCCAACCGCCAGCCGCCTTCAGCCGTCTGCCACGGGAGTGGGACACGTGTCGGATGCGGACTGGCCTGGGGGGATTCGAGATCATTATGGCGTCGGATCCCGGGTCTATTTAAACCCGTCCTCCCCCCTTCAGGCGCCCCACTCCGCTTCTGATTTCTTGCTGGCGTCTGTCATCTTCCCGAGAGTCCGCTCTAGCGAACGCCCTCTCGAGCCGTAGGCGCCCTCCGTTTCTCGCTCCCCAGGCCCCCAGAGCAAGATAGGTTAGTGCCCACCTTCTCCTTCTTACCGCCTAGGGTCTTCTCCTCCTTCCACCTTTTTTGTGTCTTCTCCTGAGTTGACCTCCGGCGTCTCCCTCCTTTCTCGGCTTGCTTTTCTAGGGCCCTTTAGGTTCTCCCCCAAAGAAAAATGTCTTCCGATTCTTCTGCTCCCGTAAGTTCTGGGAGTTCTTCTGCTTCAAACCCCCAGGCCCCTGTTTCTGCGGACGAACCCGTGTTTGGGGCAGGGTCTCGCCCGATCTTCGCACCGGGCGCCATTCCTTGTTCGTCGACTCCGGACGAACTTCTCCTGATAAGGGCTCGGTACGGGGTCCCTTCAGAGTACGACCTGGAGCTCCCCGGCCCCTCTGACCGGGCCAGCGCTCCCCTCCTGGTCGCTTTTGTTTGTACCAGGAGGCATTCCGTGCCGGACTCCGGCTTCCGCTTCCTGCTTTTGTTGCCGCCTTCTTTCGTTTCTTAGACATTTCTCTCGCTTCTGTCGCCCCGAATTCCTTTAGGTTTTTGATAGGGTTTCTCTCCCTCTGTCACATAGCCGAGGTCCAGCCTTCCCTCTCCCTGTTCAGACATTTCTACACTTTCAAACGCCATCCTTCAGCGAAGGATTGGTGGTACTTCTCCCCCAGTTCGGTAAGAAGGGGTTGCTGAAGGGCGCCCCTTCTTCGATTCACAACTGGAAGGGGAAATTTCTCTTCATTTACTGTCCGACCCTGGAATTGGGCCTGCCCCCTTGGGGGTCTCTGAGGGATTCCGTCCGCCGGGCTCCCGGCCTGGGAGAGGACGACCTTCAGGCCGCCCAGAAGCTCCTGAGTTACCCCGCTCCTTCCCTTCCAAACCTACTGAGGGAGCCGCTTCTCTTCAACATCGGCCTGAGCCCTCAGGATCCAGCAAGTATACATCTTTCCTTTTCTTGTCTTCTTCTTCTTTCTCTTCCTTTCTCTCTCCTTTTTCCTTTTTTTTTCTCTTTCTCTTTTTTTTTTTTCTTTCTTCTTCTTCTTTTTTTTTTTTTTTTTTTCGGACTGATTGGTGCTGCTTTTGCCCTCTTCTTTTCTTTTCCTTTTTTTTTTTTTTTTTTTTTTTAGCAATGGACGCCGAAGCCACACGGATGCTCGCCAAGGCCATGAGGGCCCAGAAAAGGAAGGGCGCGACGACTTCTGGCCCGGCGAAGAGGGCCAGGGGGGAGGAGACGAGCTTGGCTGCGCCCGTCCAGGCGATCCCGGCAATCGACATTCCTTCGGATGCCGAGCCAGTGGCCCCCCGGGCTCCCTCAAGGAGCCCGCCGATCGGGGTCCCCATTCCGGAGGTCCGCCCGCGGAGGCGCCCGCCGCGGGGAGGAGGAGAAAATCGGTGGCCCGCAGGCCGAGCAGCCACCGAGCCGCTGCAGACGAGTCCGTCTGCTCCGAAGGGGGATCGGAGAACCCCTTCAACGACAAGGCCCTGATCCGTCGGCTGCTCGACGGTTGCATTCTGTCCGATGTCGTGGAGAGGATCGACCGTGCCGATCCCGAGCAGCGGGCCTGGGACACCTTGGGGTCCTTTCTTGAGGTAAGCGGACTTTTACTTGCTCAGTTGCTCGGTCTTTGTTGTAATTCTCCATCTGTCCTTGCAGATCGGGCACCAGCTCTTCGCCTATGTCGAGGCATCGGGCCGCATGAGAAGGGACCTTCTTCGGGCGGAGGAGCATTGCCAAGACGAGGTTGCTCATCTCCAAGCGAAGACGGCCGAGGTGGCCGCCCTCCGGGAGGCCCTGGAGAGAGAGAGACAAGACCGGGAAGAGGAAAGACGAGTCCGGGAGGAGGAGAGGCGAAGCCTGGAGGAGTCGGCAAGGAAGGCGGAGGCCGAGGTCGCCCACCTGGCCGAGCAAACTCCGGTTCTGGTTTCGGAGGCCAGGACCCTTGCGGTGGAGGAGTTCAAGACCTCCGCGGAGATGAGGGAGCTGAACGTCCAGTTTGGCCTGGAGGCGTTCACTAAGGGGTTCGAGCTCTGCCGAGAGAGGGTGGCCAGCAGATATCCCGACCTTGATCTCGGCTTTCTGGAGGAGTCTGACGACGAGGCCGCCCCTTCGTCCGCCGCTGCCGCAGTTGCACCCCCCGCGCCGGGCTCTCCACCCCCAGCCTCCGAGGTCTGAGACCTCCGATCTTGTATCTTTCTTTTGTTGCCATATTTCCTTTCCGCTTGTCTTCAAAATTAATCAATAAAGTTGAATTTCTTATTGTGGATGGTCTTTCCTTCCCCCTGCTCCTTCTTTCCTGCCTTTCTTCTTGTAATGAGTTGGTCTCTGACGTTTGCTTCTTCCGATGGCAGTGTCCTGCCGAAGCACTTCCCTTGCCCCTGGGGGTCCCGCTGAAGTCAACTATCCAACGGCTAAAAAAGGAGGTCCTCCACCTGACGAAGAAGTTGAAAAAGTCAGAGGGCGAGCTCCGCCAGGCGAAAAAATGCTATTCCGAGGCCGCCGCTGAGGCCGCCCACTTCAGGAGTCTCCAAGTGAAGGCAATCATGGACTACAGCCGGAGGAAGGCGAACTTTGCGAAGGAGCTCGAAGAATGCACGAAGAGCGCTAGCGACCGAACTTGGGCTCAAGAAGCCAGGATCAGCGCCCTTAAAGTGGAGCTGTCGGCTGCCAAGAGGAGGATCGGCCAGCTGGAAGGAAACTCACCCCGGCTCACAGCGCGGGATGAGCAGATATGGTCACAAAAAGTTTCCGACCTCCAGAAGCAGCTTCAAGATGCCGAGATGAGCCATGATGTGCAGCGGGCCAGCTGGCGCCGACAGGTAGAGGAGTACAAGGGGAGATTCCATCGATCGGCGGACGAGGTGGTTCGTCTCCAGAGGCAGTTGGTTACTAGGGCACAGCTTGCTAACGCCCAAGATAACGAAGAGCTCCAAGCCCTGAGAGGCACTGTCGAAGGGATTTCTGTCTCCCTTGGGGAGAAGACAGCTGAGCTTCAACAAGTAAAAATCCAGCTGGGGCTTGAGCGGAAGGCCGTCGCGGACGCAGAGGCGGAGTCCGAAGTTTTGCGGAAGTGGCATCGGGAAGTGGAGGCTGAGAGCCGGCGACTTCGTCAGGCGTTCCAGGATATGCTGCAAAAGAAGGAAGAACTAGAGGAAACCGTGGATAGCTTGAGGCGGTCCTGGTTGGGGGATGGTGGTGATCACCCTAGGTTAGAGGGAGCAGGACCTCCTTAGAGTTCTTTTGTAGACACTCCCTTTTTGTAGCTGCCTCCCCTTTTTTTTTTTTTTTTCTTGTCATTTTGTCCCTCTTTCTCTGGCCGTCCTGGTCCTGTAGTACATATATCAGAAATGAGAAAAAGCATTTTGCGTTACCTTGTCCGCGCGTAGCACCAATATTGCCGTTCGTTGACCCTTTCTCGTTGTTTGGCCTGTTTGGCTTAGAGGTCGTCGTGGGAAAGGGCTCTTCCTTTCCATCCGATCTCGTCACGTGGCCGAGCCTCGCCACCATTTTTAACCCTTGCTGGTGAAGTAGCGGATGGAGCCCGGCTTTCTTGGCGGCGGAGCCCGGCTCCCGTAGGAGCCCGGCGAAGCTTTCCTGGTGGCGGAACCCGGCTCCCGTAGGAGTCCCGCTGAAGTTTACCTCGCGGCGGGCCCGGCTCCCGTAGGAGTCCGGGTGAAGTTTACCTTGGCGGCGGAACCCGGCTCCCGTAGGAGTCCGGGTGAAGCTTTACCTTGGCGGCGGAACCCGGCTCCCGTAGGAGTCTGGGTGAAGCTTTACCTTGGCGGCGGAACCCGGCTCCCGTAGGAGTCCGGGTGAAGCTTTACCTTGGCGGCGGAACCCGGCTCCCGTAGGAGTCCCGCTGGAGTTTACCTTGGCGGCGGAGCCCGACTCCCGTAGGAGTCCGGGTGAAGTTTTACCTTGGCGGCGAAACCCGGCTCCCGTAGGAGTCCGGGTGAAGCTTTACCTTGGCGCGGAACCCGCTCCCGTAGGAGTCCGGGTGAAGCTTTACCTTGGCGGCGGAACCCGGCTCCCGTAGGAGTCCGGGTGAAGCTTTACCTTGGCGGCGGAACCCGGCTCCCGTAGGAGTCCGGGTGAAGTTTACCTTGGCGGCGGAACCCGGCTCCCGTAGGAGTCCGGGTGAAGCTTTACCTTGGCGGCGGAACCCGGCTCCCGTAGGAGTCCGGGTGAAGCTTTACCTTGGCGGCGAACCCGGCTCCCGTAGGAGTCCGGGTCTTCCATTTTGCTTGAGCCGCACGAGGTTCTCGTTATCAGCCTGGCTTGTGGGGGCGCGTTAGGGCGCTGTAAGGCCTCTCCCCCCTCCGGTCTGAAAGAACCGGGCCTTCAACTTTGCTCATGTCAGGACGAGGTTCTCCTCCTGTTCCTGACATGGCTGTGGGGGCACATTAGGGCGTTGCAAGGCCTCTCCCCCCATCCGGTCTAAAAGAACCGGGCCTTTGACTTTGCTCAAGTTAGGGCGAGGTTTTCCTCCTGTCCCTAACAGGGCTGTGGGGGCACATTAGGGCGTTGTAAGGCCTCTCCCCCCATCCGGTCTAAAAGAACCGGGCCTTTGACTTTGCTCAAGTTAGGGCGAGGTTTTCCTCCTGTCCTAACAGGGCTGTGGGGGCACATTAGGGCGTTGTAAGGCCTCTCCCCCCATCCGGTCTAAAAGAACCGGGCCTTTGACTTTGCTCAAGTTAGGGCGAGGTTTTCCTCCTGTCCCTAACAGGGCTGTGGGGGCACATTAGGGCGTTGTAAGGCCTCTCCCCCCATCCGGTCTAAAAGAACCGGGCCTTTGACTTTGCTCAAGTTAGGGCGAGGTTTTCCTCCTGTCCCTAACAGGGCTGTGGGGGCACATTAGGGCGTTGTAAGGCCTCTCCCCCCATCCGGTCTAAAAGAACGGGCCTTTGACTTTGCTCATGTCAGGACGAGGTTCTCCTCCTGTTCTGACATGGCCGTTGTTTTTGGAGAGGTCATATCCAGTCGTAATACATCCGCGTTAAGCAGGAGGAGTGCGTTAGCTAGAAAGAAAAGTAGATTCAAAACGAAATAGTAAGCAATACATTTACAGTTCTCCCGCTCCTCCCAGAGGCCCTCCGGCGATGGAGTCGATGGTCCCGATAGGAGGCCGGTCCCCGGGCTGCTCCTCCCTCTTCTGCGGTTCGGGCGGTGGGAGGGCTCTTGGCCGGTCTCCTCTACCCTCAGGCCTGCGGCGGATGAATCTGTCGAGCCGACCTCGCCGGATGAGCTCCTCGATCTCGTCCTGGAGCTGGATGCACTCTTCGGTGTCGTGGCCTGGTCGCGGTGGTAGAGGCAGAACTTGTTGGGGTTGCGCTTCCCGGGGTGCGTGCGCATCCTCTCGGCCTAGGGATCAGCTCCCTGACCTCCATCAGTACCTGGGCCTTCGAAGCGTTGAGGGGGGCGTAGCTGCGGAACTTCCCTGGCGGGGAACCCCGCCGAAACCTGTTGTCCGGGCTTCTCTGCCTGCGTGCCCGGGGTGGAGTATGGGCGCGCTTGTGCCCAGGAGGGGATCGGGAGCAGGCCGGACTTCCCTTGGCCTCTTCTCAACTGCGGGCTTGCCAGAATCTCCCGCCTGACGCTCCCTCGCAGTCTCTTCATCCTTCATTTTGAAGGCCTCTTCCGCTCGGGCGTATCCTTCAGCCGAGCCAGCAGATCAGCAAAATCTCTGGGGTACTTCTTCTCCAGAGAGTACAAGAGATCATTCTTCTGAAGGCCACCTTTCAGGGCGGCCATGGCAACCGACTGGTCCAAGTTCCGGACCTCCAACGCCGCGATGTTGAAGCGGTTGATGTAGGCCCGTATGGACTCCCCTTCCCTCTGCTTGATGTTGATGAGGGACTCCGAACCTTTCCGGGGACGTCGGCTGCTGACAAAATGGGCCACGAATTGGTGGCTCATTTGGTCGAAGGAGAAGATGGTACCCGACTTCAGTGCCGAGTACCAGTTTCTTGCTGCTCCCTTCAAAGTAGACGGGAAAGCCCGGCACAAGATGGCGTCGGGGGCACCATGAAGCAGCATCATCGTTCGGAAGGCCTCCAGGTGGTCCACCGGGTCCGACGTCCCGTCGTAGCTTTCAAACTGGGGGAGCTTGAAATTCGGCGGGATCGTTCCTGCATAATCATTTGAGAGAAGGGAGGGTCAGTGCAGATATCCTCACCGTAAGCGGGAGGCGCATGGCGGAGTTCTTCGATCCGCCGGTTCATCTCCTGGAGCCTCCGGTCCAGGAAATCCTCTCGACTTCGAGTCTCGAGGGTCCTTTGGCAGAACGGGGGCAGGGATCTCCCAGGGGTGGAGTCGTGGTCCGATTGAGGGCTCTCCACCCTTGGATTCGCCTTTCCGGGAAGGACGGGGCGGCTGGCCCAGGTGGCCCGCCCCACCGTCGGGTTCTGGCATTCCGGAGATGCCTCTTCCAGATGCGCCGACGCCTGCGGCGGCTGCTGATGCATTGCCTGTACAGCCTCGACGAGGCCTTTGACCTGCTGCGCCAGCAAGTCAAACTGCTCCGCGCGACCGCCGTCGCCGGAGGGGGAGGAGAAGCTGGCTGAGAAACGGGAGGGGAGGCCAGAGCCTGAGATCTGGCCGCGGAGGCCGTGGACCGCGGGTGGACGCCCTGCGCGGAGGCATCGGGTGTCGATCTCGCAGGGGAGGATTGGGAGTAGATGACGGAGAGATGGCCGGAGGGGCTCCGTTGAGCGCTCCTTCAAGAACAAGGGTGCTGCGAAGATACAGCCCCTTCCTCTAGCGCCAATCCTGTTGGTGCAAAAATTCGCCTGCACCGGAGAAGCTGGAGTTGAGGAAGCCGCGGTCGCCGTCGGGACCTGCAAGGGAAGTCTAAACCGGAGGTGGGGTTGCTCCGGCAAGATCCTCCGACGCTCAAGTCAGTTCTCTGCCTCAACAAGAATGGAGTGCTCGAACGGAGAATTTAGCAGAGTTTTGAGATAAGGCAAAAGAGCTTAAAAAATAACGTATCTGAGTCCCCCCTTTTATAGGTGGGGGAGGCAACGGACTGATGGCGACGTGCGTAACCGCCTGGTAGTGGGCCGCCCACGGTCAGGGGAATTGATTGCGAAAGATAATGGAGCAGACACGCGGGCATCATCTCGACTTGCCACGTGGAATCTGTTATGAGGGGTGGAGCAGCGTCCGTCGTCAGGAGAATCGCATGGTATCCATCGCAGGAGGTGGAGCAGGTTCGTGGCCGTCACTGTGGCCTGCCAGGGGGATAGTGGAGCTGTGCGGAGTCCGCCACAGGAAGTGGAGCAGGGCGGCTATGGCTGCTGTGGCTTGTCAGGGAATGATGATACTGCGTGGAGTCCGCCACAGGAGGTGGAGCAGGGTCGCGGCCGTTTTGAGGGCCTGTCAGGGGGCGTGGATCTGTCGATTGAAGCTCGGTAATGGTCGGAGCTGTCTGAGCGGAGCCCGGCTCCCGTAGGGATCCGGGCGGAGATGTTCTGATGTTGGCGGCGAAGTCCGCTCCCGTAGGAGTCCGGGCGGAGCTGCACTTGCTGATGGCGGTGGAGCCCGGCTCCCGTAGGAGTCCGGGCGGAGCTGCACTTGCTGATGGCGGTGGAGCCCGGCTCCCGTAGGAGTCCGGGCGGAGCTGCACTTGCTGATGGCGGTGGAGCCGGCTCCCGTAGGAGTCCGGGCGGAGCTGCACTTGCTGATGGTGGTGGAGTCCGGCTCCCGTAGGAGTCCGGGCGGAGCCGTGCTGATGCCGTTGGTGGAGCCCGGCTCCCGTAGGAGTCCGGGCGGAGCTGCACTTGCTGATGGCGGTGGAGCCCGGCTCCCGTAGGAGTCCGGGCGGAGCTGTGCTGATGTCGTCGGTGGAGCCCGGCTCCCGTAGGAGTCCGGGCGGAGCTGCGCTGCAAACAAAGCCAAGGGTGAAGTCCGACTCTGATAGGAGTCCGGATTGAGTTTACCAGCAGTTGATACTAAGGGCGGAGCCCGGCTCCCGTGGGAGTCCGGGCGGAGCTGTTCTGATGCTGGCGGTGGAGTCCGGCTCCCGTAGGAGTCCGGGCGGAGCTGCACTTGCTGATGGCGGTGGAGCCCGGCTCCCGTAGGAGTCCGGGCGGAGCTGTGCTGATGCCGTCGGTGGAGCCCGGCTCCCGTAGGAGTCCGGGCGGAGCTGCGCTGCAAACAAAGCCAAGGGTGAAGTCCGGCTCTGATAGGAGTCCGGATTGAGCTTACCAGAGTTGATACTAAGGGCGGAGCCCGGCTCCGTGGGAGTCCGGGCGGAGCTGTTCTGATGTGCGGCGGAGTCTGGCTCCCGTAGGAGTCCGGGCGGAGCTGCACTTGCTGATGGCGGTTCCGTCGTGGGTTCCGGCTGTGGGTATTTTATACCCAACAGATGTATTGACAATAATTATGGAAGTCGACAAGGAGGGTCGACTGGTGTCTGGTTGGTGAGATTAAATAAGTCTAATCATCCAACCTGCTGATTGAGGATAATCTAGCTTAATACAGATCAACTCAGGTATGAAGCCCCTGTGCCTAGTGGATAAAGGCTAATAAACCCCACCTCCCAATGGAATTTATCTTTTGAAAAGTTGGTTAGAGGCTACGGTCCTAACATGTGGTATCAAAGCGAGGTTGCAGGTTCGAAACCCGACAGGCCCCCATAGTGTTTAAAAAAAAATATTGCTGGGGAGAGAAATTATTGTGCAAGATTTTAGCACATATTTGGTGAGACTCAAAGAGAGGTTGGTAGCCGAAGAGTCTAGAAGAGGATGGTAGTCGAGCGGATTCGATGAGACTCAGGTTGAGATTGGTAGCCGAAGGTGGTTGATGTAATGACAATAAGTATGGGAGTCGACAAGGGGGGTTGACTGGTGCCTCAGGTTGGGGTTGGTAGCCAAAGGTGCTTGATGTATTGACAATAATTATGGGAGTCAACAAGGAGGGTTGACTGGTGCCTGATTGGTAAGACTAAATGGATCTAACCGTCCAGCCTACTGATTGAGGGTGATCTAGCTTAATGCGGGTCTACTCAGGTGTGAAGCCTTTGTGACTAGTGAATAAAAGCTAATAAACTCTGCCTCCCAATAGGTATTTGCCTTTTGAAAGTTGGTTAGGGGCTACAGTCCTAACAAGCCGCCAACTTGTTGCTTTGATCACTGTTGAACAGTAAAAAATTGATAGGACCCAATTTCAATAGCTGGTAGCAAAAATTAAAAATAGTTTTGGAGCACGAGCAGATCTAGTACATCCTTACAGATCCGACACTGGAGGAGCATGCCCGAATGCTCATGGTGTGGTTCGAGATACTTACTTGAAGTGATTCAACAACCGTATCACAGTGCGTTATATCATACGGGTGGCCATGAACAATGAGTTCAGTCATAAATTTGAGGAAGCTCAGATAGAAGATATGTTCAAGGTGTTGAATGAGTCTTTTGGCACCTTCGATAATATTGAGTGGCACATGATCAATTGTATCATTTTTAATAATCCGAATGAGGGAGGAAGCATCGGTCATCGATCATGTATTGTACATCATCGAATAGATCGAGCATCTGAGCAAGCTCAGATTTTCCATGCATGAACAGTTTGAAAAAAATGCGATCTTGAATTTCCTACCAAAATTCTACCTATCATTTCTCAGTTATTACCGAATGATGAAACCTGTAGTGAACTAGCACGGTCTGTTAGGGTTGCTACAGATTTTTGAGAATGATTACCAGCTCCACAAGGAGATGGTGAATGTAGTGAGAGGATCTTCTTTGGATGGGCGTCGTCACTTTAAGAAAAAAAAAGAAGAATAAAAAAGTGCAAAGTACTGGGGGTCAAACTCAGAAGTCCAAGTTTAAGTAAGATGAAAGTCAGGTAAAGAGCTTCTATTGTAGGAAGCAGGATCATTGAAAGAAGAACTATCCTCAATACATAGCATCCCTTGACCCGAACAGACTGAAGAAGAAGAAGCAATTAGTTGCTGGGCAAGGTAATTATATGATAACACCTTACAACTTCTCAATTTTTGATATAATGATCTGAGTATTAGATATTGATAGTTCTATTTGTTGGAGCACGATCCCTGCTCCTCCCACGGACCTTGGGTGCAGCGGAACCAGCAACGAACAAATCTGGAGACTTCTGGACTCGATCGAAGGCCCTTGACGAAATCAGCCTGGTTGCTGTCTTCTTCGTCAGCCTTTCGTTCCAGATGAAGAACACCTCTGAAATCACCTCTAAAAAATTCAAGATCTGGTACCCAACCAGATCAGGCCTGGACTGAGGTCTTCCAATTATAGATCTTGAATCGAGGCATTCTAGATAGGAAAAAATATAGATGGAAATAGACCTTGCAGATCTGTCCTGCTGCAGCCTTTCCTGTAGATCTGTTGATGGAGATCTCACCCGCACCTCAAACGACCTCAGATCAACACCAGATCTGAGAGAAACTTGTACCAACCTCTTCTCAAGAGATTTCAGGTCCTGGACCTGATGTTTGGGCAGCTGCAAGAGAGGGAGAGGAAAGAGAGTTGGCGGCACAAAGGGGGAGGGGCTAGCACCTCCCCTGCTTTTCTTTCCATTTTGGGACCTGGCAGCAAGAAACCCTAGGGTTTCTTATTCCTGAGGCATGGAGAATGGCTGGAGAGAGAGGGAGAAGAGAGAGAGAGACTTGAAAGAAAGAGTATCTGTATTTCTTGGTTTAATCAAACCTATACAATGCATGTATATATAAACACAGGATCAAGTGACCCAAACCCAAAACTCCCTTGACCAACTCTATAGGAGATTAGGTTAACCCAAGCCCATGTACACTCATGACTCGACCTAATCTCACCTATCCTAGGCCCAGACCTGGCCCATAAAGAGTTGGTCCCTTGAGGCCCACATAACCTAGACCTCAAGAATCCGAAAGGCCCACAGCCTTTCAACCTAGGGCCCAACTAGCCCTAGAGCCTCCATGAAGCCCTCATGAATGATGGACCTTGGCCTTAGCCTTGGTCCCCTGGGTCTTGGGCACACCACCTGGATCACAACAATCTCCACCTTGGTGTCCCAAGGCCTCAATCAGCTCCACTCTATCCATCAGCCGAATCAGCTCAACACATCTCTGAACGCTATCCCATGGAAGTACCTTCGTAAGTGCATCAGCTGGGTTCTCCTTGGTGTGTACCTTTACCAGCTCCACCTCGCCATCCTCCACAAGCTCCTTGATCCGATGATACCGAATGTCGATGTGCTTTGTCCTTGCATGATAGACTGAGTTCTGTGCTAATAGAAGTGCACTCTGGCTGTCACAGTGCACTCTAATGGCCTCCTGAGTAAGGCCCATCTCCGTCAACAAACCCTTCAGTCAAATTACCTTCTTAGCTGCTTCTGTTAGCCCGATGTACTTTGCCTCTGTAGTGGATAGGGCCATGATAGGCTGCAGACTCGATCTCCAAGAAATAGGACCTCCATACAGGCTAAAGATGAAGCCTGTCATAGACCTCCGGGTATCCACATCTCCACTGAAGTCTGCATCTACATAACCGCCAATCAGCCCCTGAGCCTCCCTGGACATGTCAGAGTATCCCACTGTACCTCCTCACTATCCGTAGCAGATGCCAACTCCAACTGAACCCGCCAGGTATCTGAATATCCACTTCAGAGCTCTCCAGTGCTCCCTGCCAGGCTGCGCCATGAACTTGCTAACCTGACTCACTGCATGAGCGATGTCTGGCCTATAACAGATCATCGCATACATCAATCTCCCAACTCCTGAAGCATAAGGAACCGTCTCCATCTCCTGAGCCTCCACCTCAGTCTGTGGCGCCATGATCTTCGAGAGTCTGAAGTGACCGGCAAGTGGCAGCTCCGCCAGCTTTGCTCCCTTCATCCCGAACCTCTCTAAGACCTTCTGTATGTAGCCCCTTGAGATAGATGTAGCACCCTCCGAGCTCGGTCTCTGAAAATCTCCATGCCTAGGATCTTCCTTGCAGGGCCCAAATCCTTCATCTCAAACTTTCGAGATAAGGATGTCTTCAGATCCTACACAACCTTCCTACTCTTGCATGCTATAAGCATTTCATCCACATACAAGAGTAGGAACACCCTAGAACCATCCTCAAGAGACTGAACATAAACACAGGGATCAAACTCGCACCTGGAAAGTCCAATGCTGCGCACATAAGAGTCGAACCGCTTGTACCATTGCCTCGACGACTGCTTCAGCCCGTACAGTGACTTCTGCAACAAACAAACCTTTTCCTCTGATCCTGGATCCCTGAAACTAGGTGGCTGCTCCATGTAAATCCTCTCCTCCAAATGCCCATGGAGGAACACCGTCTTGACATCCATCTGCTCCAGCTCTAAATCCTGAGCTGCTACAATGCTCAGCAACACTCTGATGGACGTATGTCTGACGACGGGAGAGAAGACCTCCCTGAAGTCTATGCCTTCCTTCTGGGAGTATCCCTTGGCCACTAACCTCGCCTTGAATCTGATACCTCCCTGCTCTGAAGGCCCTTCCTTGCGACTGTAGATCCATTTGCAGTCAATGGGCCTCTTCCCCTGTGGCAACTGCACCAATCGCCACGTCTAGTTCTGGTGGAGAGACTGCATCTCCTCGAACATCGCCTGGATCCACCACTCTCTATCCTGGCTCTCAATAGCCTCCTGATACGTATATCGATCTCCATTCGCTATCACCAGGGCATATGACAGCATCTCGTCGAAGCCATATCGGTTCGGTTGCCTGATGGTCCTCTTGGACTTGTGTAGAGCAACACCAATATCAATCCTCAATCCAGCTCGCTCCTGTTGGACCTCTCTGCCTCGATCATCCGTCTGAGTCCTCTCCACCTATGGAGACACCTTAGGTAGGTTCTCCATCTGAATGTCATGTCCTCTCGTAGTACCTGCAAGAGGTAAAATCAAAGAGATAAGCTGTCCAGCAGCGCCCTGCTGGAACTCCTCCTACTCCTGCTGCTCCTCCATGCCTGCTCGCCTCCGTAGGACTGACTCCTCATTAAAAGTCACATCCTGACTAATGATGACCTTCTTTTCCAAGGGATCCCACAGCCTGTATACCTTGACTCCTCGCAGATAGCCTAGAAACATCGTCTTCCGTGATCTGGCGTCTAGCTTGCTCCGCTCACCAGCTCCAATGTGCACATAGGCCGTGCACCCAAATACTCGTAGATGGCCCAGCCCAACTGTCCTCCCAGACCATACCTCCTCTGGAAGCCTGCCATCCAACCTGGTGTGAGGTGACCGATTGACCAAGTAACCCGCTGCGTCAACTGTGTCAACCCAGAACTCCATTGGAAGCCCTGCCTGTAGCCTCATGCATCGTGCCTTTTCCAGAAGTGTTCTGTTCATCCTCTCGGCCACCCCATTCTGCTGTGGAGTCTCCTTAACTGAGAAGTGTCTCCTATCCCACACTTCTCACAGTAGTCTTGGAACTCTCTGCTGGTGTACTCCCATCATTATCTGACCTCAGACACTTCACACTCCTCCTCTGCTCCTTCTCCACCTCAGCTCTCCAGATTTTGAACTTGGTGAAGACCTCAGACTTCTCTCTCATGAAGTAAATCCAGAGTTTCCTTGAGAAATCATCAATCAGGGTCATGAAGTATCTGGCCCCATTCCTAGCTGAAACTGGGGCTGGTCCTCACACATCCGTGTGTACTAACTCCAGAGGGGCTGCACTGCAGGCTGTACAGATGTTGAACTGAACTCTCCTCTACTTTCTCATCTGGCAAGGCTCACAGATCTCCCCTGTAGCACCATCCTCCAGATCAGAGATGAGTTCTCTCCTGCTCAACTCCCTCAGCCCCTTGTCACCTATGTGGCCTAGGCGGTAGTGCCACATCCTGTAAGCCCCCTGCTGGTCCTGTGCTGCAGCTGCTGCATCAGACTCTCCGGTCACCACAGATCCCTCCATGCGATAGAGGTTATTGTCCAACCTCCTGCCTCTCATTACCACCATAGCTCCATTGGAGATGTTCAGTACTCCGCTTCTAGCCCTACTGCTGAAGCTGTATCCACTGCTCTCCAAGTAGCCTAGTGACACCAGATTCTTTTCCAGCTCCGGGATGTGCTTTACATTTGTCAATGTCCTCACAATCCCATCAAACATCCTCACCCTGACTGTCCCTATCCCAGCCACCTTGCAAGGATGATTGTCACCTAGAGTCACTGATCCCTCATCTGTCTTGGTGTATGTCGCAAACCAAGACCTGTGTGGTGTGTAGTGATGTGAGCACGCAGAGTCTAGTGTCCACTCCTCTGTGTAATGCCTGTGACCATTTGATACCACAAGTAGATCATCCTCCACCTGCTGCCCAGCAACTGCACTCACTGATTCTGAGCCACTTCTTTCTCCCTTCTTGCTCTTCTATAGTGGACATTCTCGCTTGAAGTGTCCGAACTCGTTGCACTTAAAGCATTTCATCTCTTTCTTTTCCTTCCTGGACTTGGACCGCCCCCTGGACTTACTTCTGCCTCTACCTGTCCTCTCCCCTACTGCCAAACCCTCCTGGGGAGCCCGATCTCTGGTCAACTTTTCTCTTTGCTCATTAGACCTCCGCACCGAGACCAAGTCCTCATATTCTAGAATCTCCTTGCCGTAGAGCAGTGTAGTCACCAAAGAGTCATATGATCCTGGCAGCGAACACAAAAGCAACAGGGACTTGTCCTCCTCATCAGCTTCACCCCGATATTCATCAACTCTGTGCACAACTGGTCGAACCTCTGAATGTGGCCAATCACATCAGATCCCTCCTGCATCCGAAAACTGTACAACCTCTTCTTCAGCATTAGCTTGTTGCACATATTCTTCCCCATATACATGGTGTGCAACTTCGACCAAAGGCCCTTCGGGGTCTTTTCTTCCAGCACCGAATACAATGCCGCATCCACCAAACATCCTCTGATCACCGAGCATGCTTTCTTCTCCAACGATGCCCACTGTCTATCTGTCATTCCCTCAGGCTTCTCATCCAAAGCCTGATCCAGATCTGCTTGCACCAGAAGATCCTCCACCTAAATTTTTCACATGAAAAAATTTTTTTTGCCATCAAACTTCTCGAAATCGACCTTCATATTGCTGCCCATGACTGGATCTAAGCTAAACAAGCAATATAAAATCAAGAAGTATAAAATATACCTTGATGGTACCTTGCTAAAAATTTTCAGCACTTGGGATCTTCAACTTCTCATGCTTGGAACCGCTTCCTCACCACTGTGGCTCTGATACCAACTATTGGAGCATGATCCCTGCTCCTCCCACGGACCTTGGATGCAGCAGAACCAGCAACGAACAAATCTGGAGACTTCTGGACTCGATCGAAGGCCCTTGACGAAATCAGCCTGGTTGCTGTCTTCTTCGTCAGCCTTTCGTTCCAGATGAAGAACGCCTCTGAAATCACCTTTAAAAAATCCAAGATCTGGTACCCAACTAGATCAGGCCTGGACCGAGGTCTTCCAATTCATAAATCTCAAATCAGGGTATTCTAGATAGGGAAGAAGGTAGATGGAAACTGACCTTGCAGATCTGTCCTGCTGCAGCCTTTCCTGTAGATCTATTGATGGAGATCTCACCCGTGCCTCAAACGATCTTAGATCAACTCTAGATCTGAGAAGAACTTGTACCAACCTTTTCTCAAGAGATTCCAAGTCCTGGACCTGATGTTTGGGTGGCTGCAAGAGAGGGAGAGGAAAGAGAGTTGGCGGCACAAAGGGGGAGGGGCTAGCGCCTCCCCTGCTTTTCTTTCCTTTTTGGGACCTGGCAGCAAGAAACCCTAGGGTTTCTTGCTCCTGGGGCATGGAGAATGGCTAGAGAGAGAGGGAGAAGAGAGAGAGAGACTTGGGAGAAAGAGTATCTGTATTCCTTGGCTTAATCAAACCTATACAATGTATGTATATATAAACATAGGGTCAAGTGACCCAAACCCAAAACTTCCTTGACCAACTCTATGGGAGATTAGGTTAACCCAAGCCCATGTACACCCATAACTCGACCTAATCTCACCTATCCTGGGTCCAGACCTAGCCCATAAAGAGTTGGTCCCTTGAGGCCCACATAACCCAGACCTCAAGAACCCGAAAGGCCCACAGCCTTTCAACCTAGGGCCCAACTAACCCTAGAGCCTCCATGAAGCCCTCGTGAATGATGGATCTTGGCCTTAGTATTAGTCCCTTGGGCCTTGGGCACACCACCTGGATCACAACACTATTAACATTTGTAATTCGTTGCAGAGACTTCAGGTCAGTAAGAGATTTAGAGACAATGAGAGATTCCTAAATGTTGGAGATGGAAGATCAGTTCCAGTTCTATCTTAGGAATTATCAAGTTTGTATTCGATTCTCATTCTATTATTCTTAATGATGGTCATTTTTATCTTAGTTTCTTATTGAATGTAGTTTCTGTAGGCTTTTTGGCCAAAAAAAATGAGATTTTAATAAAAAAAATTTGTGATATCATTTTGAATGGTGTTACTATGATGTATGGATAATTAAATAATGATATTTATATTATACCATGACCTAGTATAATATACATGTCAAATAAACATCCTAGAATAGATGATGTCACGGATGCTTACCTTTGGTATTATAGGCTAGGTCATATTAACAAGAACAGAATGAACAAGTTAGCTCAAG
The DNA here is from genome assembly GCF_000442705.2 of Elaeis guineensis. Taxonomy (NCBI): domain Eukaryota; kingdom Viridiplantae; phylum Streptophyta; class Magnoliopsida; order Arecales; family Arecaceae; genus Elaeis; species Elaeis guineensis. The sequence continues at coordinate 40,497,030 of NC_026000.2, read as the reverse complement.
AGAGAATCTTTAAAGATAATGATTATGAATCATTGCCTACTTGTGAGTTTTATTTACTTGAAAAAATGATCAAGTCACCTTTTATTGAAAAAGGTGAACGAGCAAGTGATGTTCTGGATCTTGTACATACTGATGTATGTGAACCCAAAAGTACTAGTGCCAGAGAAGGATGTCACTATTTCATTACGTTCACAGATGACCTATCTAGGTATGGGTACGTCTACTTGATGAAATACAAGTCTGAATTATTTGAGATGTTCAAATGATTCCATAATAAGATAGAAAAATAAACTAAAAAGAATATTAAAACTCCTCGATCTGATTGAGGAGGTGAATATCTTTCTGATAAATTTTTAACATATCTAGAAAAGAATAGGATTCTCTCATAGTGGACAACTCCTAGAATATCACAACACAATGGTGTGTCGGAAAGAAGAAATTGAACCTTGTTGGATATGGTTCGATCCATAATAGACTTTTCTAGTCTGTCGATCTCCTTTTAGAGATATGCACTCGAGTCGACTTGCTATGTACTTAATAGGGTTCCTAGTAAATCTATGAGTAAAACACCATATGAGATATGGATGAGACGTAAGCTAGTGCTCTCTCACCTTAGGATTTGGAGGTGTCCGATTTATGTCAAACATTTAAAAATGGATAAACTCAGAGTCAAGTCTAACAAGTATATTTTTATAGGGTATTCGAAAGAAACTAAGAGATATTATTTCTATCTTGCTGATGAGCAAAAGGTATTTGTCAGCTTTAGGGCGGTCTTTTTAGAAAAAAAATTTCTTGAAGAAGGAATTAATATCTCTAAGGTTGAACTTGATGAAATTCAACAGGTAGAACTGACACAATCTAGTAAACCTATAGAATCGGATTTGATAAGATCAAATCTAGATCCTATTGTAGAGGCACCATTAAGAAGATCCGATAGAGTATCGTATCAATCGGACAAATACTATGATTTTTTTGTTCGAGACGGAGATTCTGTTAAACTCAATGAGAACAATAAAGATCCGATCACTTATATGGATGTAATGTAGAGGTCTAACTCTGATAAATGGCTTGAAGCCATAACGTTCAAAATAGAGTCCATGAAAGTCAATGATGTGTGGACATTAGTTGACCCACCTGAAGGAGTTAAACCCATAGGGTGTAAGTGGATCTTCAAAAGGAAGAAGGGCGCAGACGAAAAGGTAGAGACCTATAAAGTCCGTTTGATTGCCAAAGGTTATCATCAGTGTTATGGTATTGACTATGATGAGATATTTTCTACTGTGGCAATACGTAAATCCATTCGGATTATGCTTGCAATAGCAGTGCATATGGACTATGAAATCTAGCAAATGGATGTGAAAATAATTTTTCTAAATAGAGAGCTGGAAAAAGAGATGTATATGATATAGCCTGAAGGTTTTACATCCACAGATAAGTCTAAAGTATGCAAGCTTCAGAGATCCATCTATGGATTGAAGCAGGCATCTCAGAGTTGGAACATGTATTTTGATAAGATAATCAGAACATATGACTTTGTTAGGAATAGAGAAGAACCCTGCATTTATAAATTGGCTAACAACTCTGTGGTTGTATTTTTTGTTCTGTATGTGGATGATATTCTTTTAATCGAGAATGACATCCCTGTGTTACAAAAAATAAAGGTTTAGTTATCATCTCAATTTTCTATAAAGGACCTGAAAAAAGCATCCTACATCCTTGGGATGAAGATCTATGAGATAGATCGAAAAAGTTGCTTGGATTGTCTCAATCCACGTACATAAATACCGTACTAAAATAATTTAGCATGGAGAATTTCAAAAAAGGCTATCTCTCAAAAGGCTATGGAATTTCTCTCTCGAAGAGAGATTGTCCGACAACTCTTTAAGAGAGAGAGCATATGAATAGAATTTCATATGCTTCAGTAGTGGATTGTATAATGTACGCCATGATATGTACAAGATCAGACATGATATACTCACTAAGGATAGTGAGCAGATACTAATTTGATCTAAAAGAAAATCACTAGAAAGCCGTGAAGACCATCCTTAAGTATTTGAGAAATACTAAGGACCAGTGGCTCATTTATAGAAAATCTGATTTGAAACTAGTGGGGTTCATTGATTCTAGCTTTCAGTCAGATCATGACAATAGCAAGAGCGTATCGAGATATATTTTTATCCTGAACGGTAGAGTAATCTGCTGAAAAAATTTCAAGCAGCACACCATGGCCAACTCTATTTGTGAAGCAGAGTATATCGTGGCATCTGATGCTGCGAATGAAGCTGTATGGTTACAAAAATTTATCGACGAGCTTGGAGTGGCACCCTCTATTGATGGCCCTATCCCATTGTACTGTGACAATATTGAAGCTATTGCTTAAGCTAAGGAGCTGAAGTCCCATCAGTGCACCAAATATATTCTGCACCACTATCATCTTCTTCGGAAGATCATAGATCGAGGTGACATCGACCTTCAGAAGATTGATGAAAAGGAGAACCTGACCGACCTATTTACTAAAGCTTTCAAAGTCAAGAAGTTCGATGATCACAAATCAAAGATGGGTATACGATACTGTATCGATTGACTTTAGTCTAAGTGAAAGTTGTTGAAAATTGTATCCCAAAGCTAATCATCAGCCTGTTGATGGTTATGCTCATATTTATACATTGCATATAAATTTTTATTAATAAATATTATTTAGCTTTTTCATCATATTTTATCCATCTTTTTAGAATTTCTATGTTGTAATGACATCCTTAGGACTATCTTTAATCGATAAAGGGGTATTTATCGTTTAGTCTGTAAAACGTATTCATGACCAATGATATGTTCTTAATAGGATGATAGCAATATCAAGTATAGATCGTTGTATACCATATAGGTTGGTTGTTCTCTTAACCAAGAAGTATGGAGACACTAGTATGGCATGCAGATGAAATGTAGGAGTACATTCGCACTGAACATGATCAATTGCGGAGCACTCTGCTGTCAAGAATAGCTTGCGAAGGGTATGAGTATATATGTCCCTCTGATCTAAGATCACCACGATGACTTGTAAGCAACTCACTATACTTTGATACCGGACTATCTGAATTTTTAATTCAGTGACAGAAGATTTTTGAGTACAGTCAAGTACTTATCAAGTCAGTGCGTGAGTCAAGATGGGATTGAGCCCTCCGAATAAGTAGGAGTTAATGCATCAGTGTATTTCAATTTAGTGAAACTTTGGCCAGGATAATTCATACGATTTATTTGAAAGGTTGAAATACAATGTGGTTGACTGTTTCAAGGTTGACAGTTAAATCCTAAGTCACCTTGAGCATTAGGATCAAAGAATGAATTATACGGTAACCATACGCCAGTAGATTCTTGAATGTTGCTTTGCAATCATTTGATCTATTCGGACGTCGGATCTCATTGCTAGATAATTACATCGATTAGTATAAAAATTTATTCTTATGCTACCGACTTAGGTTCGAACCTATGAGGTCACACATATTAGAAGTTTCGGTCTGATCAGATGGTTGATCTGGTGAAGAGTCCCACTAGATTGGACTCTGGAGGAGAGTCCCACTGGACTAGGACTCTACTGTTAATGAAGGATTTATTAGCTATTAGATTACTAATTGACTCAATTTGATTGAGTAATGAGGTTCGAATCAAGTCTAATTGAATTGGATTCAATTTGATTTGGATTGGATTTGATTAGAGCAAGCCTAATTGTAAGAAAAATTTATTCATGATTTAATCAGGACTTGGATCTAGTTAATTCCTAATTGGGTTTGAAATTTATTGAAAAGATTGTGTTCCTAATTAGATTAGGTTCCTTCCTTTCATTAGGTCCAAGCCAAATCAGATTTGGATTGAACCAAAATTGAAAAACTGAAAAGTCCCAACCAACTGGGATTCTCTCCCTTGTGCATGCCCTAAGACCCATGCCACCTATTACATGCAAAAAGGAGTTTTGCATTAGAACTTTTGGTGTGAGAAAGGAGGGTGCAGAGAGGGGTGGACGGCACTCATGATGAGTCATGAATCTTATCTCATTCTTTATTTGAATTTGATTCAAATTATAGATAAGAAAATAAGAAGGAAAGAAATCAAGTTTCATGGGAAAGTATTGGTGGTGCCAAAATCCCTTTTCTTATTCACGTTGAGAAGGTTGGTTGGTGTGAGAAAGATCTGATTTCTTTCTCACACCATCACAAAAATTAACATTGGAATTTTGGATGCCATATCTTTTATGGCATGAAGGGTATTGGCGCCTCCTTTTAACCCTAATCCCTAGCCCACCTATAAAAGGGATCTAATTGTTGGACGCCCAATAATAGATGTGTGATTTTAGGAAAAGAGAAAATAGTTTTCTTTAGCCTCTCTCTCCTTTCCTTAGTTTTTCTCTCTCTCTAGAGTGTCTGAGAGATTCAAAAAAGAAGAAAAAATCAGCCATCAAAGATCTTCACGAGCTAGCACTCCCAATGAGATTGATCAGGAATCGATCTTCGTATGGACAATCCATAAAGGCCGAACATCTTTTGCGGCTGCAAGCAACCGAAAGGAGCTCCAATTCATGTGTATAATTGTAGAGATCAGCAATCCGTACTTCGATAATGAGTTCTAAACTCGTTAAATTAGATTTGATTAGATCTAATCTAGAGCATCGATATGATTGATGAAGATTTTATTATTTTCATATCTTAATCACATGTTTAATCGTATCATAGATCTTGACAAGGTAGTTTAGATTAGATCTTGTGTATGTAATATAGATTAAATCATTTAATCTATCATATTTTGCTGTAAAAAAATTTAAAATTGCATGCATAGAACTGCGTAATTTTTTCTTCACTTGAGAATATACAAAATCATCTTTCTTAATTTTTAAAACCAATCATGGACACATAAACATGATTGAAAATAAAAATATCCTTTTATTAATAATAAAATTTTACAAGTATAAGAATTGACTCTGAAATTATATAATATATCAGCCAATAATTGGCTTCTAGGATACATATCTACTAGCTCCTATACTCTGTCTCTATCTATGCTCAAGCTCTGACTGACTTAATCATCGGAGATTCCTCCATCGGAGGCTCCACCTCTAATGTAAGTAGACTTCTTTCACAGGTCTGTTCGATGTCTCGGCATCCAAATCGTCTTCTGCCTTTGGCCACATCAACACCTCTAGAGCCTTGACACAACACCAGCATCTAGATCTCTCTCCACCTTCAGGCATCAGCACCTCCGGACCCTTGACATAAGAATATTAGTTTTGTTAATTCCATTACATTCTTTTTTTTTTTTGATAAGAAATTCCATTACATTCTTTGAGGGTTAATGCTTGTTGCTGGAAAATGTTATTGAGAATGACCAGAGTATTCTCGAGGACATCTAAATCAAGTCTTATCAAGTCTAATTTTTATTTTCAGTTATTTTTGAAAGAGACATCAAGGGCTCGTGCTGTATGAGTCTTTTGAGACAATGTCTAATGAAAAAAATGAAACTTTAAAAGCTTAATATTTTTTCTGATATATATTACCATAGTTGGTCATTTAGTCTACTAGTTAATACAGGATAACTTTTGGGTTGTTCTTTCAAACTTTTGAGACTCTCTACAAGTATGGTATGAATAGCATACATATATAATACCATAGTTTTTTTTTATAAAATTTCTAATTCTGCTATGGTCATTCGAATTTCAAAATTTTAAAATATCTAAATTTGCTAGTTGGAAATTTATTTGAATACTTCGAGCATCAATAAAATCTTAATTGTGTATTTAACCAGTAATCGAGGCTTAATTAGGTATTTTAGAAGTACACTACAGCACTTTTAGACATCCAAAAGCCTTAAAATAATTCTCAAAAATAAAAAATAAATATAGGAAATAGCCAAAACTATTGTGCCTATACCACATTGGTATCTATTTGTGTTACTGATCGTCATTATGGTACGGTGTGTTACCTGCTACTGAAACTACAACCCTTGATATGATTGAAGCTTTTTCTTCATTTTAAGGGCAGTTTGGTTAGCGTCTTAATTGATCTAAAGCTTATGTATGTCTCTTCATGTAGTCTGTATCTGCAAACTCTAATTATACCCTTATCAATTCCAAGATTTCTTTTCGGCTTAACAATGCTGTTCATCCTATTCAGAGACTTGAGTGCTTCTTTCTTGTTATATTATATTCAACTTTTCTGACAAAAAGACTAGAGAAATTATAGTTCAAATACATAAATAAGAAAAACAATATCATGTAATATTATTTCTTAGCTTATTTTAGTTTCGGTTTATAGGATTCTATATTGTTTTCAACTTTTGGTTGTTTTCATCGTTTCAAAAATGTAGTCGTAGCTTAGCTCCTGTTAAAAAGGTTGGAATCATAGCTAAATAGATCTGGGACTAAAGGGATCAAATTTTCTTGTTATCCCTTTCACAAGGATGAATGACAGTGTTTTAGATCTCTATTTTCTTTTCTGCACATATTTCCGAGGGACCGGAATTATATTTTTTTCCATGTTTGGTTTTGTGAATACGAAACACACACACACACACACACAGAGCTTTCAGATTAATTCTCCAAAAAATATGAATTTGAGAGAAAATCGCACAAAAGAAAACTGATACCTCCAAATATGATAATGTATGCTAACCCTTTTTCTTTGCAATTTTCTTGGTTTGGTCAAAAGAGAATGACTATGTTTTGTTCTCCCTTTCTCCTGATTTACGTTTCTGTTCTTTCATGGTTCACCTTCTCAACAACCAAAAGATTTAGAGACCCATGATGGATTTTGGACCAACAAATTGACCATCTTTTTTACTTCACTTATTGGTTTAAGTTTCTCATATTCAAACTATGCAAATTTTGACCCGGAATGACGTACGGCAAAATCTTCTTGAGGTATGATCCATTGGTTGAGGTGAGAGAGCACGAGAAATGCAGGGACCAAAACATTTCAGGTGGAGTTGGAGACACTTGTGACTCAAGGACCCAAGCTTATTCTAGTATCTTGAAATGGAACACTTGTCACAGGAGCTGTTGCTTATTACTGAATTGAAGCATGCATTTGCCAGTTCAACTATTTTCTCTTAATTGATATCTTTCGCTGCTGATTGCAGCATGTTAACAAAGCGGCCATCTGATGCTGGCAGCGAGGAAACAGAGCAAGGGAGTGGGAGGATACCTGGTCAGTGCTCCACCGCAGAAGAATTTGTGGCTCTAGGCCTAAATAATGAAGATTTGGGATAAATCCCCGAGTTCTCTAACCAAAAATAACCTCCCTTGCCTTGTGTTCATCTCTTGCAAAGCAACCCTGACCTGATCCCATCCGCATGAGCTTCTGTTGACATACATCAATCATTCTCAGCACCGCTTTCTATTATTACATGGCATTTTCTCAAGTTCGGTAACTATGTTGCTTCTCTGCAGCTAGCAGTTGTCACAAAGCATTTATAAAGTTTAATCAGCTCAAATGCCCTTCAAAGATCAACACTCTACAGAGTACAGACCCTTCAAAATGTGCAGTATGTAAAAGCCTATAACAGCATATCCTTGCATTAGATAAGATAAAGTTGATATAATCACAAGGAACAACAAGAAAAGCCTCTTTCTTGAGTATAATTTTGAACAACCAAAACAAGTACATGGCAAATGAAAAAACAAACCACCCTCACAGCTGCTGAAACTTTTTGCTTCCAATTTAGTACCTGTAACTGACTAAAAGCTGGGCTTGGGTTCATGGAAACATGGAAATATAAAGGTAACCACAGCTTGTACTTTGCTCTCCTCTGAAGTAAATCTATCATCAATGCCGATCAACAGTTAGATGAGGTGAATAAATATCAGTATGACGTTAAACTTCTTGTTTATCATTTACAAGAGGTAGCATCTCCATTCGACTTCTGGGGGTGTGTGGAGTACGTGGTGTTCCGGGACCAGCAGGTTGCTGAGAAAGCTTGTGTCTAACATACCCATAGAACGTGCAGCCTGAAAGTGTGACTGCACATCCAACAGCATTAAGAGCAGAAATTGGGTTCCGGAAGATAAGCCATGAGACCAAAACAGCAACTGCAACCTGCAAAAGAAAATGTTCATATGTAATCACTCCATAGCAAACAGAATGTTGTGAAAGGTTAATGGAAGAATAGTGAATTGAAACTAACTTTGAGATTGCCAGCAACGTTGAAAGTGACAGCAGTTGTTGAGTGGATGACATAAAATATAGAGAAATTGAGACAGAAGGCCAGCACTCCTGAGAAGAAAATGATGATCGATGAAGAATAAATTGATTGGTGAGTGTAAAACCAGTTCATAACTCCGCTTCCTTCGAGTACGATTGCTGGAACAGCCAGTATCATGGTTGCAAAGGGCGCCATGTAATATACTGTGTTTATGCTGCAAGAGAGAAAATATTAATAGATAAGCAAGAGGAATTGGAAAAATTTTAAGCCAGAGGAACCTGAACCTTCCAGTAAACCGTATATGGTTCTCCAGTGAGGTATAGTTTAAGTGATATGCAGTAATCTAGTTCACATGTTTCATAGTTACACACTCCTAAAAGAAATAAGAGGCAGAGTTTGTGTTCTATCCACAATAGTAATTTGAAAGGATCTTCTTGCCATCATTTGTATTCAAGCAATTTCACAAGCACATGGAATTCTAAGATTCATTTCTTCGAAAGCATATGCTATGCCTTTTTTCACAGCACTGTTCAGCAATTTATAGTCTCGATGATTAAAACCAGCCACCCAGCATTTTGAACTTCAACATCTTTTCTGCTTCAACTAGTTTTCTACTGTTTACCCTTCTTCACTCTTGACTTCAGCACCCAGACAACTAAGCAAGCAGGAATCAGCGTTCTTGCAAGCAAAATATAAGCAATTTCTTACTTACTGTTGGGTATAAAATACCCACCGGCCGAAGTTTGTAAAAGACCGACCCTTCCAGGATTTTTCCGGCTTCCGATCTTGTGTGGCGTCTCTCTGAACCCCCTCAACCGTCCAGACTTCTCCGACAATGAGCTTCTCCATTCATCTACCGGGCCGCTCCAAGGGCTCTCTGGGTCTCACTATCAGCCGACCTTCTACAGTGATCAACTATTCTCCGAATCTCTTCCAGACTTCTTTCGGCCGCGGACGACCCTAATCCGAACTTCTTCCGGACTTCGTCAATATCCGAGTTTCTCCGACAACGAGATTTCTACAGTAACCAAACTCCATCCAAGTTTCTACGGCGGTCGACCGCCTTCCGGATTCCAACCGAGCTCCTGCGAGAGCCGAACTCCTACTGCAGGCGGTCTACTCTGGATATCTACTGTAAGCGAATTCCATTCGAGCCTCTACTGTAAACGAATTTTTTTCGAACTTCTATTACAGGCAGACTTCAGCCGAGCTCCTACAGTGGACGGATCCCAAACGAGCTTCTACGACGAGATGGATCCATCGGCCAGGTCACTACTCCGAACTCCCACGACAACCGATCTTCGACCGAGCTTCTACAATAAGTGGTCTCCTTTCAGCCTTCTACAAGAATCAAACTCCGTCCGAACTTCCATAGCGGATGGATATCGGACGAGCTTTTACCACGGACGGGCTCCAGTAGCTGGATTTCTACAACGGCCGATCGCCTCTGGTGTCTGCCGAACCTCCCCAGCCATCAACCTTCAATAGCGTCAGCCGGACTTCCACAACGCCATCCAGACTTCCACAGGATCCCCAGACTCCTCCAGCGGACGAACCTCCCCAATGCCATCTGAAGTCCACCGCTGGCCGACCCTCCACCAGATTCTTCATGAAACCGGACTTCTCCGACGGATAATCTTCAGACGAGCTTCCACATCAGGCAAATCCCAGACGGACTTCTCTAGCAATCGGACTCCTACCGGCCTTCACCAACAAAAAGTCTCCATCCGAGCTTCTACAGCAGATGACTCCTGCCTGTAGCATCAGCGCCCGAGGCATCGACAACAGTAGACTCGTCAACAACTTCGGAAACATCTGAGCTTCTCCTAGATCGACGGGATAAAGAGCCATTCCGCTCCATCAGACATCCCAGCCGAGCTCCAGCCGACAGATCCGAACTCTCTGGCAAGTCACGACAATGGCCACTACCCTACTCCACTCTCTGCAATGGATTCCGCGTGGCTCCACCACTCTCTGACAAGTCGCGACAACGGACCACCACTCCCCTACCACCTCTGCAGTCCACAACGGACACCACTCCACTCTCCGTAACAAACTCCACGTGCCCCTGAACGACCCCTAACGCCACTACTCTCCATAACAAACTCCGCACGGCTCTGAACAGCCCACTACCAGGCAGTTACAGACATCGCTGTCAATCAGTTATGCTCTCCGTCTATAAAAAGGGACCCCCAGATACGTTCTTCTCTAAGCTCAAAACTCTATCTCGAAACTCTGCTAAAATTCTCACTCGAGCACTCCATTTCTGTTGAGGCAGAGTACTGACTTGAGCGTCGGAGGGTCTTGCCGGAGCACCCCCAACTCCGGTTTAGACTTCCCTTGCAGGTCTCGGCGGCGGCCGCGGTCATCTCAACTCCAGCAACTCCGGCTTCGGCGGAATTCTGCACCAACACTTACCAAAACCCATATGATTTTTCTTTTTTTTTTGATATCATAAATTTTTATTAACCACATAATCGCATTGTTTCTTTATCCAAAACCTTCAGAGGAACTGTTTGCATCATGACCACCACACAAATTGGTCAACCTTGTCTCTCAACCAGATTCTCAGGTAATACTTGTCAAAATCATAATTACAGACAATGTTCTAGTGTTTGAAAAAGAACTCAAATTTGATGATCTGACCAGACTTTCATCAAAAAAAGGTCTATATAAGACTTTCTTTTGGTGGAATGTTATTACAGACAAAGTGACTTATCTCTTGGTCTTTGTTATTAACTCATTTTAAAGAAAAAAAGAACTCTATCAATAACAAATTCTCCTCAACCATTGACAGACGTCAAGTGAAATACGTACATATATAGCATAACTGCAAAATCCTATGAATTTGGAGAACTCGACATCGCTGCTGCTGCCTAATGCAGCATCCAGAGCACAATGCAAGCAATGCATTTACAAACATGTAATGATGCTTGGCCTGAACTACAGGTCACATGCCAGCAGATCAACCTTTCATTATATGTGATTCCCAAAAGATTAAGGATTAGAGAATTACCAATATACAATTAGTCAACAACTCAACATATACATTTTAAAGCACAGGATTTCTAATCAAGAGTCAAAAGAAAAATAAGGAGAAGAAAAATAACCCAGTAGCTAATTAAAAAAGATGCTTAATTGTGTCATAGCAATAAGTAAATTAAAGCTTCAACAAGCAAACACAAATTTGCTATATTATAAACTTTCAATTATGGAAATCATTATTTATTAGCTTTGACATATGAAATCTAAACAAAATGTATAAGGCTGCAATAACATTGACAATACAGCATCAAAAGAATCAGGTAAGTAGATATCAGCGCAATTTCAATATTCAAAATTTAAGTGCAAATATCATACATCATAACATATATTGATCTGCTACCTGTCAAATTTATATACATGAAGCAGCGACTCTGCTAGAATAGTCTTTGTAGATGTAGCCAGACAACCAAACAAGGCAGCACAAAATCCAAATATGTTGAAACTAAGCTCTGTTACAGAGGTCAAAAGAATTCCCCCAACAATGGGTACCAGAGAAGCCCAAATACGCCACTCAAAATATTTTCTCCACACTAACCACTGCAGGATGACTGTTTCAGATGCAAAAAAACATCAGAACTGAAAATAAATCAAATTGAAAAGGCATACAAACAAAAACAGAGGTCATGGATAAAAATCCAAATATATATATATATATATATATATATATATATATATATATATATATATATATATCCAAGCAGATCAAGTCATTAGCGAACCTGTTGTTGCAGGAGTAAATGATTTTATTGTCTGCATGAAAGAAACAGGAATGTACCGCAAGCTAACATTCCCCAACACAATGTTGATGCAAAACACAAATGACATAGGAAATATCCTTCTCCAACGGTCTTCAGGATCAACCTCAATTAGTGGTTTAATTTTAAGCAATTTGATGGCAATATATGCTCCAACAGCAGAGCATATAAAGTGGACGCATGATACTGTCAGAGGAAACTTGAACTCCAATTTCTGTATTCAAAAAGTTGTCTTCACGTCATCCAGCTTGTAAGTTCAAGGTAAAACAAAGTCACACCATTACATAGAACAGTAAGTAACCAAAATAAAAGTTTTCTTTTGACCATTTGTTTGTGATGATGATGAAACGAGCACAAGCATATGAATAAATAATGTTAAATAAAAAAATCTATGCCAAAAAATTGGATCAGAGCATACTATGAGTACAAGTTATGTAGAAATCGTTCATGCCTACACAGGTATCTGTTAAACTATTTGTAAAAGGGTGGATGTGGGTTCTAGGGAGGTCATATGTACAAAGCCTTATCCCTACATGTGGAGACACTACTTTTGTGTTTTGAACCCATGATACCTAGGTCATGATGGAGGAACTTTACTGTTGCACCAGTGCTCACCTCTAGTTGTTAAACTATCTGTCAAACATGTAGTTTTGTTTAAAAGTACAATCTAATGGCATTAGTGCTCAGCACTTCTTTCAACATCTCCAGCATTCCTTACAGCTAGCTTGGCTTCTTCTCTGAGGGGGAAAAAAGAAGAAGAAGAAGCTGGTTTCATACGTTAACGATCTTTACTTTTACGAAATACTAAATGATTTTGGAAAAAGACCATGATCCATAAGCTAAATATTCTTCAGCATAATAGTTTCAAAATGATCATAAAAAATTTATTTCCCAATAATAAGAGTAAAGAATAATAACAATTTCTCAATATGAACAAATAATGATGATATTAATTTGGTATTACAATTAAACTTGTTTAGTCAATGCAACTAAAGTGCTACTATAACTTAACCCTTGAAATGGTAAATATGGAAACACATACTTTGACACATAAAGTAAATATGAAATTTACAAGAACTGGAAGGCGAGGGAGAAAGAAAGAAGAAAACAAGAAACAACCAAAAAATCTAACTTGTTAATGGCATCCAGTCTGGTAATATCCACCCATAGATGATACTGGACACATGACTGCCAAGAAGCTCCTTGAGAGAGGATCCTTTATCCATAGTGGATAAACCTTTTACCCTGGATACTTTATTGGATCCTAGAAAGTGTACCAATATGAATCACAAAATGATAATTTATAAATGGATCTTATCCTGCACCATTCCAATAAGTAGAAAGAATCTGCAAAATCTTCAACATAGTGAGACCATCCTCTCCACCTAAAGATTGAAACAGATACTTTCGTATTTTAACCTATGGTAAAACCTCAACTAGACAGATAGTTGTTTGGTCCTACAGACTACAAGGGCCAACAAGGAAGGAGGGCAAAAGAAGGGCAAAGTAATCCTTGTCTTCAATCTAAGATCCCTTTGGCTCATGATTAAAGGTAAGACAATCAAGCAGCCACTTCTCATGGACATTTGGAGAGTTAAGTTGACTAAGTACAGTTGCTCAGACCACAAAACCTAATCAAAGCACCTTCCAGTGTTCTGGCTAATGAGATTCCTACTCATAGTGATGTATTCAGCACCTCTCTTCATTTTTAATTAGAGAAGAGGCTGTGAACGGCACATCAAGGTCAGTATAACCTTCCACCTCATGAAAGCTTAGCAGCATATTATCAACGTTGCTTACCAGCACTTGCCAATTGGAGGTGAAAATCCTTCTCATAGAGATATGAGGGTTTTCAAAAACCGCCACTACAAGATTCCAATTATTACTTGTTCGCAAATATTTTTTTGATCCTCTTCTTACTAAAAAGAGATGAATTGTGTTCACCTCCACAAAGCTCCTCTAGTTGATCCTATTGAGGGAACTACTATCTGGTATATGCAATCCTTTCCACCCATGTCTCCTCCAACTTATCATAGTTGCCTTCTTCTGAGCAGTCCAACTTGAACAAATATTAGAGAGCACTACTACTAAAAGAATTATGCATATGAGGATGACATTCTCCTCAATCTCCTCTCCTAGAAGATATGGCTATATTCTAAGCCATCCTTGACCACTGGAAAACAGTTTCAAGGGAATTTCTCCCCACCTCTCCACTAAACTCTTGACCCACTAAGCTTCGGCAACTGTATTAATTCAAGAAAGCATGTTAAGACAATTCTCCAAAAACAAGGCATAAAAAGAGAAGAACTTCATGAAAGAAAAAAAAAAATCAAAGAAATGCATGGATTATAAAACTAAAATAATCATAGAAGATCACCATCAAATCTGGCATTAAATCCACACTGGAACCTAAAGATCAAAATCCGATTCACAAATCCCAGAACTCAAACAAGCAAATTAGCAACCTAAAATCAAGATTTCAGTAACATCCCACCTAGGGCGCTAAATTATCATCCAAATTCACCACAAAAAAACATGCTAATTTAGCTCAAAACAGGGAAAGGAGAGAAGAAGGAGACCTGGAAGATCCACTTGTTCATGATGATGACGGTGACGTTGAATCCCCACCACTGGAGGATGGCCAGCACCGCCCGGAACATCCCCGAATGCAGCACCCGGCTCTCCTCCATCTCTTCTCTGCTTCGATCCAATCGTTCTCTTTCCAATACCCTCGTCTCAACCCAAAAATTTCACCACCCAAGACAGCCCCCGAGCAAGTCGTAACGGCCGATCCAAAGATTAATATTCCGCTGCCCTAGATCTGTTCGAATTAAATCCCAGCTGAAACCGCCGGGTGAGGGGAGTAGAAGGCGCGTGAGGCAGTCCGGGGGAGGACGAGGCGGCGGCGGAGAAGGAAAGAAGCAGCGGACGCGGGGCTCCGCCCCGGGGAGTGTGATGTTGATGATGCTGGTGTCCCGCTCTACTATTTTTATTTCTTGCCCGCTTCGCTTCTTTCTTATAAGAAAGAAACAAAAATTATTAGAAGGGGCCAAAGGAGCAACGGCCGAACAAGAGAGAGAAAAGAGAGAGACTCTCTGGCTATAGGAAGGCAGGCAAGACGTTCGGTTTACAGAAGCGTTCCATGTGGCATTTGGGGACTTACGCTCTAGGCTTGGGATGGAGGGCCGGGGAGTCATTAGAATTTTTTTTTTTTTTTTTTTTTTTATTCGTGGAAGTGTGGGGGGCACAGCCAGCTCATTTTGCTTGAGGCTGATGGGTGAGAAGATTAAGGAGGAGGTATAAGGTATGATTGGAATATGCCATTAGATACGTTAGGATTCTCACGCATGAGGAGGTTTAGGGTATGATCGAGACCAGTTTTATATACGTGGTCCACCACGGTCCTGTGCATAGTCACCACGAGAAATGGATGGTTATCAACAACAATGCATCATCTTATTTGATAGTTATTTATTTTTTTAATGTTGGACATCAAATGCTGCATGGTATTGGAATCATGCACTACAAAGGATTCATGTTTACAGTAATTTGGGCTAAGAGTTTGTCACCAAGGTACCTCAAGAATACTCGTTGAGGTTATAATTTATCAACATGACTAAGGTTATCTCAAGGATACTGATGAGATTATCATTTATGAACAGATAAACATTGTTATGTATGGATACCAATCAACTCAAAATGATAAAGTCTAAGGGCCTATTTAAATGATTTGGTCGAAAATCCTATACAGTTTATGAGTTATACATACAACCGATAATATCAGGTTCGGCTAAATTTACAATTCATACATATCCAAAATATCTTTATAGTGAGCCGGTATGGATTTCATAGAAAAAAAAAAACATTCTGACAACTTTAAAAATATTTTAGATATTTATGAATATAAACCTATCCAATCTAATTATATTAGCTATATTGGCACAATCTATAAATTCTATAGAATTTTGGATCCAATGATCCAAATAGATCCTACAAATTGTATAGATGGGTGGAAATTAAATTCTATCCATACCTTGTCAGGGTTGTCAATTTTTTATTCTTAAAAAGATATATTAATCATGCATATGCCTATCATAATTTTTTTTTTTTTGCTAGAATTGTAAAGGAGTTTAAGCTTGAAATGACTACATCTAGGATAGCATAAAATAGGAAACTCAGTGTCGTAGACGTCACCGAAACAGTAGTGGTTTGTTATCTGCGAGTGTTAAGGCGGGCTTTATCTTGGATGCCAAATCAGTTATCGATGGTCCAGTGGGCAAGAGAGTGCAATTAGAGACATGAATGTGATGAAACTGGTGCTCCGAAATAGGATGGTCCCCACCCTCCCCACCACAACAACTCCCCCCCCCCCCCCCCCACCCCCAACCCCCAAAAAAAAAAAAACAGCTTAAAATGGTGCTCTGTGGTATAGATATTTCAAAATTTCTTTATTATTTAAACTCTGAAATATAAAGTGAAAGAGACCCTAAAACTGGAAACCTATAGACGTAATTGATTGCCTAATTCCTAACATTTATTAGTTGATTTAATTGAATGATATCAGTTAGTTCACTTTCAACAAATCCAACCTTGCCCAACTAAAACACATGCAGTTGGGCAAATTACAACTCACAAAATACAAAGCTGATAAGTCGAAGGGCCTAATGACTTGACATATCATCAGCACACTATTATTCTATTCTTTAAATATTTAGGAAACAAACATGTATAACTCAAATCCGTGAGTCAAATGTGTGACCAGAATTCCAAATCAAACTTTCAACTAAATTTGAGTCAATATCAGACAACTGGATCAAGTAGTATCAGTTCAAACCAAAAACAATGGGATTGGCACAAGACCATTAGAATTAGATTTGACTCAAACCCAATGTTTGAATCGGCTTGAGTTGCCAAGTGAACGAGTTAGGTCTAGATCTAACCTTTCTATCCGAAGCCAATATAGAATAAACATGTGACCAGGAAGGTCATTTAAGAATGATGTAACTCAATTTCCCAAAATGCAAAGTGGCAAAGTCATTAAGTTCTTAAGCATCAGAAAAAGAAAAAAAAAAAAAAAAAAGCTCCAGGGGAGAAGAAGAGAACCATTATAGCCACATTTTCTTGGTTTCCTTATTTCCTTCTCACGTATTCAGTTCAGGTTTTCTAAATATTATTAATTGCTTGCTAAGTTGGAGATATTTTACCAAGACATGTTTCCATCTCATTTTACATTTCCTAATGGCAGCCATGTTCCATGTATTCTTGGGGCGGTTGCTTCTTTGGTTAGATATTCTTCAAGATTTCAAATGCTATTTTCATGATGCAGTGAAATGTTTTCCTTCATAGAATTTTGTTTCCCAACTGCCATTATGTTCCACATATCCTAGGTTAGGTGGCAGACTTTGGTAACATACTGATTAAGGATTTCCTTTATTTTTTAGGTTTTGGACCACAAATACCATCAATATAGTACACTGGAATCTATTTCTGCTCTATGGTGACTGACTACAGCAGCCCATGGGTTATAGTTGGCAGAAACTATTCTAAACTATACCCAATTCACATTAGAGTGCACCGAAGTCTGATTTGCTTTAATCCATTTGATACTTAAATCAGACATTCTAATGAATGTTCTAATAACACTAATTGAAGCCGAATAAAGGACCGTGCTCTAAAACAGTTATTTTTCATTATTTGTTCAGTACGACCATAAACTAGATTTATTTGGTAGTAAAGAAATGGTCGTAATGATAACTATCGTCAGCCATTATAACGACTGATAGCAGACAAAAATGGAAAGTGTCATTTCATGGATGACGGTGATGATCAGCATTTATTCAGGCAAATCACCAATCAGACCAGTAAACCGAGCAGTTATCTGATAGGTGATCTTAAATTAAATCTTACAATATTTACATCATATTTAGCTCCACCATAAACATTAGCTTTTGGATAAATTAAAACACCAGCAAAGTCTTGAGAACCTTCCTCCATAGAAAGTCTCCATTACATGAATTAATTTTAATAAGTTTGGAACCAATACAAGAAAAAAGTCCAGCCGAAACCGAGTGAAGGTGGGATTTAAAACCAGCTCACTGATAAAGATCCAGTGATTTTACCACCCATAGTTGGCACCCTCGCATTGTTAGAACACTAGTAATATGCTGCAGAATAAACCTTTCTATTGGGTTTGGTTGGTTCATCATACAAGGAGTACATTTGTTTGGTTGCCAAATAAATCCATGGGCTCTCATGGTGTTGGTAGCCAACATGTTTGGTTTGTCTGCAATACCGAAGATTGGCTTCACCTAACTTGGACTGCGGTTAAATTCCTAGTACTACTGTGGATCATCCATACATCCCTGAGAATTAGAACTTTTGCTTGGAATAATTGTTGTAATTATATATATGCTGCCTCCGAACCAATATCTCGGGTGAATTACCCATTGCCCTGATAACATTTGTACAAATTGCAAAAAAAAAATTTTGGATTGAGAGGTGGAAGAACGGTTCCGTTCTTTGAGGAGTGGATTGAAGGTGGTTGGTTGGTAGGCCAGTTGCATGATACGAGTTGAATGGATTCATGGGGAAACAAATCTTATTTTCAAAAATTTCAAGATAGGAAATCTTTTTTTAATTATTCCAACATAAGAATTTTCATCTACTATTTGGCAGATAAGGAACAATAGACTTTTATATTTTTCATGACAGATTGGATGAGCATACAACATAGTTTGCAAGGTTATAAGCATCATAATTATATACACACGCGCCACACCACACACACACACACAAACACAAAAATGGGCCAGAGACAAAAAATAGAGAAACTAATGACGATAAAATTGAAGTCTAGCTCTACCCGCTCAAACTAGGGTTCTTGTTCGATGTAACAGCATAGCAACTGAGGTGAAATCACAAGCATCTCCAAGTCCTGTTATGGCATCGGCTAGCTGATTTGCCTCTCTGAAAAGTATGGATGGCAATAAAGAAATGCAAGGATGGCAAAGACTGCTTAATATCAGCAAGGAGAGGATGAACGTTTGCAGAATTGGATCGCAATGCATTGTTTCTATGAAAATCATAGATCCACTTGATAATCACTGAATCTCCTTCTAGCCAAACTAATCTGAACTTGTAGTGCGAAACTGGGATCACGAGACCTCTCCAGGCAATTTGGAGTTGAGCTAGGGGCACTGACATGAGCTAAGCTTCCTAGATCCAGCATTTATAGCATTGCCCTCGTGATCCCTGATGATAAAGCTCAATCTGGTTAATTTTCATTCCAAAGAGCATCAAAATTAACTCTCACTAAGCCACATGGTGGGGATACTGTCACGCTCCGAACCTAGCATCTGGATCGGGCACGTGATGCCGCACACTCTTTAGAACAAGACCTTAAAGAAGTGCAAGCCGTGCCTTTTCATCGTACAATAATCCAAGTTAGATAGTGGTAAAAGCAAAATTTTTAATTCATTTATTGAATAAAAATAGTTCTCAAGGTTTAATTAGAATAAAAGAATATTTATTTCAAAAATAAAATAAGCAAAATGCATCCAACATCCTATGATCTTCACTACTCGAACCCAAGCCCCATAGAATCTTCTGGATCTGAAAAACATAGAAAAGAAAAAAAAAAGAGCTTTATGGGCTTAACAAGGTACCAAAATCTCTAATTCAATTAAATATTTTATATAGAAAATAACTTTCAAATTGCAACATCATTTCATAAAAAGATTTTAATAAATATGAAGTATGCCATATCAATCAACATGGAATTCAAAATATGTAATTACTCAAAATAGATTATCGAGATAATCTAAGATTGACCTTCCACTCTCGCTCTTCTAGTCCCTTTGACTATGGCTATGATTGACCCATGGCTAGTTTTGAAAGAGACTAATTTTCTGACTACAATATGTCGTCCATCAGTCATATACCAGTGATCACCCCACTGAAGGTCTGAAAGAAAAACTAACTCTAACATCATATAGATAAACGTACTCTCATCAACATATGTCCGCGATTAGTCCCATCTGACTAGATCCGAAAGAAAAATCAGCCCCTGACTATAACACACTGTCCAACGTGTGTACCAATGATCGCCTTATTAGAGGTCCAAAAGATGATTAGATCCTGAATCCGTGTGGTCATTGTCGGACTAAAGAGTAGTGGACCAACACACACAATATATTTTGATGCAAAGAAATACAATTCATTTCCACTAAAATATGCATATCTGATCAAATATTTCATAATTTATTTTCATGTAGAGCAGATAAGATAATTAATTTAAATAAAATACCGTAGTAATAGAGAAATGCAAAAATCAAATAATGCACATTAGGAGTAGAGGTAACTTACCATTCTTGCCCTAGATTTCTCTGAATTTCATAATCTAGAAATATCAATCGAATCTAAAATGATTAAATGCCATATTAGGCTTTTAAGCAAAAATATTCTAATTTGTACTATCAAATTTGGTTTAATGTCTTGAGGTATCGATCAACTCTATAATCTAATAATTATGAAAATGGAGTTCGTGATTACCTTATTGTAGAGAAATTTAATCACGATCATGCTTCCTCAACATCCAAATCCACGATTCCACCTGATCAATTTAAAATCTCCAATTAGGATTTAGTTCATAAGAAAAGTTAATCTGATTAATAAAAATCAAGCTAGGTCTGGGTAAATCAAGAATTGATTTAGTTCAGGTTCGATCCGTTACATAGATAGAGAAGGGAGACTAGCAAATAAAGAGAAAAAAATAGATTTATAGAATTAAATAATTAACTAATTAAGGAAATGGGAAGAAAATGGTGGGAGAGAAGAGAAAGAGAGGAAAGGGGAGAGAAAAGAAGGAAGAAGAAGAAGAAGAAGAAGAAGAAGAGGAACCTTGGTGGTCGGCCGGCCGTGGCGATGGAGTGGTCATTAGTCTATGGCAACAATGGTGACGGTGATGGTGGCGGCCTGAGAGCAAGGCCAAACAGCAAAAAAAATAGGGGTTTAAAATGAGTTAAAAATAATCTAAAAAAATGGACTCAAATTTAGAGAGAATGAAAGAAGAAAAAAAAAGAGGCTCATCGATGATCAATGGAAGTGAATTTAATCACGATAATAATTTTTTGATAATTAAGGGACAAAATCGAGCCAAAATAGGGCAAGGAATAGAAATGGAATTTTGGATGGCCGGACTTGGGCTAAGGTGGCTCGCCGCTGCTGGAGAGGAGGAAGGAAGAGAAGAGGTGAAAAAGCCGATAATGCCAATTGTCGAGGAGGGAGGGTTTAGATAGAAATGATTGTGGAGAAGATAAGGCCGATATAATACATTATTTGTCAGTTGCACCAACCTTCAACAGTCTCATCTATTCGCACTGGCCCAAGATTTCCGCATCGGCACCGGCAACCCCGTTGGTCTTTAACCCACCACCGTTGGTAGCTTTAACCCGCCAACAAAGGTGCTTGGGATGAGGGATCAAGATTTCCTATCCCGAATATGATCCACCACTCCCCCCCATCTTTTTTTTGGATTTTTCATCTCAAGTCAGTTGGGTCTGCCGACTGTAGTCCAAAAAGAGCATGGTTGGGCCGGATTTCAAAGATACCCAAGAAAGCAATGGTGGATGATCATAAGATGAGCTCACTGAGCTGCCTATATCCCAAAGCTACAGGCTAGTGGTATCAATTGAATTCGATTAGTGATAAAGAACTCCTTCGCTAGAGTATGGGTTTGCATGATACATCCTGGTAGAGATGGTTTGTTTGCTCTAAAATAAATACCCGTTCCAAATTGTCCAACCAGTATAATAAAGAAAGTCTTGGCAAAGTCACTAACCAGGTGATTTGAGCATAGATTCATGATCGATTGAATTGAAGTAAACTCAAGGATGGTAGGATGGTTACTTCTCAATTCATTCCATGCATCCAAAGCATGTGAACATTGAAAGAGACAATGGTTGATATCTTTCAGAGCAAATTGGCACAAGTTGTAGATAATATCATGATTCCATAACACTCCTCTTAAGTGAAGAAGCTCTTTGCATAACAATTGACCCCCCCTAACTTTCCACAAGAAGATTTTTACTCTAGGGGCTACAGTTAATTTCCACACCCAGCCAAGATCACTTTCTTCCTCAACTTCCAAGTGCTATTGAATTTATTTGATTATTAATGGAAAACTTTGTGCATCTCATGCAGAAGATTAGAACACAATGATTATTCAACAATAGATTCTAAAAGAAAAAAAATAATAATAATCAATCATATCTTGAAATCCCTGAGTGGCCATAACGATCATTGTACCAGCATCCTACGAAAGAATAAATCAACAATAATAGTATAGATCTTCCTTTCTGTCTCCACCTTATGCCTATCACCTCAATGGGATAGGTCGTCCTAGAAATGTGAAGATCTTGATGCCCTAGAATTTCTCTACAGACAGATATATATAGGAGTGGAGTAAGGACCTTGCTCAGTTAGTAATGCTAATGGGTCTATCCATCACATAGCCTATTAGACAAGTTAGGCCTACACCGATATCTGCTACATCATATAACTAAAACAATAGGACCCAAAATAATATGATCATAAATAATCATGGGATCCTTAACTATTCATTCAGATGATAAATTAGCTCGTATTTTTTTAACAAATCGAAATAAGAAATTGGTTTACAATCGATGGAAGCCCACTTTATAAGAATTTCAATATTCTTCCACTTGAATGACATTGATTAAGACTCTTCTTTTTTTTGTTCAAGAAAATATATTTATCATATATATAGTTTGAAAATGACTTTCGGGATAAGAGCACCTCATGTGGCCACGTATGCAAATATCCTGAATGAATAACATTTTTAATCAAAAATTTGATATACTAAAATCACTAATATTGAATCATAGCAGTCTTTATACTATTTATTGATATAAGGCCCTCTATATGTACAGATGTTAGTAATCTCGTCGATATAGATTTTAGTGATATAGTGCATGTAGTGTGAACTTTGTATCCATGTGATCAAAATATATAAAGCTCATCATCAGTTCACTTTATGGTTGCAAATAAAATTTATTTATACTTTCTAATAAAAGCTGCAATAATTTTAAGCTTATGTCATAATTTCATCATATATTTCAAGACAAGTCCTTTATGTCTCAAGATAAACTACAATATCAATGATATCAATAACCACAAAAGTAATACCTTTATGCTTAAGCGATACCTTTATGCTTAATACCTTCATTTAAATAGTATTTATAAATAATTATATGTGTACAAATATAAATACAATATTTCATTATGAAAATAATAAAAAATAAAAATTTATGACATTTATATAATGTTCAATAAAAATAATGCTCCCAATAACTAAGCATATCAAAAAATTTCAATAAATCTATATTTTTCATATATTTAATAAATACAGTGAATCTAAGTCTTTTGATTAATGAGTTTGTCAACATTGCATCAATCTCTATGTGTTCAATTATAATGTCATCCTTTTAATTAAATCTCTGACTGCCAAATTTTTTATCTCTATATGGATAGAGATGCTGAAAATTTTTGTTATTCTTTAAAAAAAATATAGCTATACTTTTATCATAGTAAATTTAAAGTGATGTCAAGATAAAATCAGTAATCATAAATCTAGAGATAAAGTCCCTCAATCAAACAGTATGAGTTGTAGCTCCTAACATGCCACACACTCTATCAACATAGCACAAGATACTATAAGAGTCTATTTTGAACTCTTTTTTTTAAAAATAACTCCTTTGGCCATCATTAAAATATAATAAAATTGAATTTCATATGATCCATGTAATCAACAAAATTTAGAATCATAATATTCAATCACCTAAGATGATCAGACGTTCAATAAGCCAGCTTATATTTTATTTTGGTCTTTAATAAATACCTCAATAATCTTTTAGCTATATTTCAAATACTTCATATTCAGATTTATTATATATCTGTAAAGTATGCTCATAATATACGCTATAGCTAGTCTAATGTAAATTTGTACATGGATTAAACTACACACGGTAGTTGAATAAGGTACATTCTTCATGGATTCTTTTCTATATTATTCTTAAGATACTATTTTCTCTTGAATTTATCTCTCTTGACCACATGTACATGTCCAAATTTGCAATTATGTATACCAAATCTATTTAGTATATAATCAATGTGAGCTCTCTTAGAAAATTCTAATGTACACAAACTATTTCTATGAATCTTAATAACAAATATCACTAAAGGTTGTCTAGAATCCTTCATATCAAAAATCTTAGATAGCATAATTTGGTCTTATGCAACAATAGAGTCACTACTAAACAAAAAATATCTCTATTTATAAGACAGAAAAAAAATTTACTCCCATTGATCTTAAGATAAATATATTGATCCACTTTATAATCTACAAATCCTAGAGAATCTATAATCCATCAAACTTAAGATATCATTTCCTCGATGACTACTAAAGATCCTAAATATACTTCTTAGATTTGTATACCATATACTTTTTTCCACTCTCAACAAAATCTTTAGTCAATTTATATAAAATTCTTCCAATAAAACTCTAGGTCAAAATAGATTATTAGTGCCATAATTACTCTTAAAGAATCCTTACAAGAGACTGAAGAAAAAGTTTCATTGTAATTTATGTCTCTTTCTATATACACTTATGCAACTAATGTGACATTAAAGTATTTAATATTACCTTTAGAGTCTTTCTCAATTTTAAATGCCCACTTATACTTTATAGGCTTAGACCCTTTAGGTAATTCCATTATACCCCATATTTTATTTTCAACCATAGATTGCATCGCATCACATATAGCTTCATGCTACTTAGCTGACTAAGAACATGCATTCTCAATGAGACTGAATCAACCATATGATTAATGCCATATTCATTCTCAACTAAATAAACCAAATAGTCATTAGGAATGATATGTTTTCCTTTTCTTTATGTGATTTCTTTACCCGTACTCTATTAATTAGCTATGGAATGCTATAATCGGTTCATATATCTGATATTGTTCTTCTACTATCTTTTTAAGATGAAATATGATATTTTCTTAGACAATTGGAATAAGCACAATAGCTTACTTTTATTTAATTTATATCTTTATTATGAGAGCATCTATAATCATCCATATTAGACTATAGAAATCTGGCATGCTTAGACTCAACAATTTTTATACCTTTGTCAGGGCAATAGAATCTATATTTTTGAAATTATCTGGATAGCCAATTAAATAATAATAAGTAATTTTAGTCCAAACTTTCATTATTAGATTTATACATCTTAATCTTTATAGGGCAGCTCCAAATATAAAAAATTAGTACTAGCTTCCTATCAATTAATAACTCAAAAGATATCTTAGGAACTATCTTACTAAGACTTTATTCAAGGTATGAATTAGTTCTAGAGATATCTTGATAAATCCACCCATTCATCATTCTTCTAATCATATTCTTATGAGTGTAATTATGCCTTTTAGCCATACCATTTTACTCAGAAGTTCCAGAATGGTGTATTAAGCAACTATCACGTATATTTGGCAAGTGGTCCCATTTATTAGCCAAATTCACTATATCGACCATAATATTCACCACCACGATTAGATCTCACCACTTCAACTATCTTCCCATGCTACCTTTTAATCTCAGTATTCAAGTACTTCAGAGTTTTTAAAAAAGAATTAATTTGCTTCTTAGATAACCAACACAAAGTGAATGTACTAAGGCCAAGTGAAGGCATAATGTCATTATCTATCAACCTTTAGATCATCTCTTTAGAAATGTGATCCAATCACTTACCCATAATATAGAGAATTAGCCCTTGGCTAACTATCTTTTAAAGGACAATACAATATATATATAGGGAGCGTATCAAGTGAGAGAAGTGGCTTAATATGAGATGTGAGAGGATATAATAATAATCTTTGGATCTAATCAATGGTTCAGATAAGCACCGCACGCGCTCATGCACGCATGTTAAAAAAATTTAAAAAAAAAGAATAGATAAATCTTAGGAGTATTTAGACAATTTGGACAACTGCATTCTTATCTAAACATTGATGTGGATCTAAGAGTTATTATTATATCCTCTCACCTCTCACATTAAGCTACTCCTCTCACTTAATATGCTTCCTACATATATATATATATTTTTTTTTATATATATATATATAGAGAGAGAGAGGAGAGTTTTAAGCGGCCTAAATTGCACAAGAAGAGAATTAAGAGCTTAATAAGCAAGAAAAAATTAGGGATAGGGATCTAAAATTATTAGGCTTAGGTGTAACACTCTTTATTTCATAATGTAAGCCCTAACACCATCATGCTATCATACTTCATATTGATTAATTTATCTATTAGCTATCTAGTCTCTATCTTATTAGATTCTATGTACCTCTTACTGGGTTAAAGAATTACTTGTAGTCACCATTCTTAACTACAACATCTAGAATGGTATCAAAAATAGACTTTTCATAATTCCTAGGCTAAGACGATTCACTCTCTACCACCTTTCATAGGCAATATATATTCTATGCCACTAATAACCTAAGATAGAGGATCATCACTCAATGTGATATCCAAATTTCATCAAACATGGTGCTAGCTCAATTTCACATTTTCATATTTTATAGTTTATTCTGATTAGAGTCTCAATGAAAGTATTAATGTTACTTAATGCAAAGTACTAACTGTTAAACAATCTTTATGTAGTTAATCAATAGGCAAATATAAGCAATGCATATGCTTAAAACTTTATAAGCAATATAACAATGAGGTCCTTGGTGCAATGCCACAAACTTTCTTGGAAAAATAAGTGACTCACATAAGGTATCTCTCTCTAATATGTAATATTATTCAATACAAAGGTGCTAACTACTAAATAACTTTTATACGGTTAATCAATAGACAAAATATGGATAATTTATATACTTGAAAATCTTTATAAGATTAGTTTAATGGGAGCCCTTGGTGCAATACTACAAACTTTCTTTAAGAAAAAGTGACCCATATAAGGTATCTCTCTAGCATCAGTGCAATCAACTTAGTAAGGTATCATTAGTTTTTGAAGGTCCATCTACTTTGATAGAATGAATCCCTAGATTATAACACTTACTAGTCACCAAACATTCCACTTCAAAATTATGACATACAATAAGTCCCTTTGAAAAGATGATTGTGTGTAATAATTTTGCAATACTTCTCAATCTCTCTAAAATATCATACAGAAGAATCTTGCAAATGTCAGTGAATGGGCCACTTTGGTGGTCACCATTAATAAAATCTACAAGCCTTCAATTAGGGATCAACTACGCATACCCATAAATCCATTTATTTCATTTAATGCACCAATAGCAAGCAACTAATAAAAATTGACATACTTAATCCTATGAAATACTAGATAGAGGGATCCTACAAATCTCAACAAATGAACCACTTTGGTGGTCATCATCCATTGAAATCTACAACCCTCTAAATCATGAATCAATAATCATGCTCATAAATTTATTCACTTATCTTGATATATCAATATGAAGCAATCTATCAAAATTTAACTTATCTAATCTCCTTAAATACCAAACAGAGGAATCCTATAAATCTCAATGAATGGGCCACTTTGGTAGTTACCACCCATTGAAATCTATAATCCCCTAAAAATAGAGATTAACACAAAAATATTTCATTATCTAAACTAATATGAGAATACAAAAATTGTATAACATATTTTTATGCTTTTATGCAATTAAACTATATTGCAGAGATCATAACATAGTTATCAGATCAATGTTATACAATAAACATAAGAATAGGGACTAAAAGTAATAGAAATACGTTAACATATAATAAAGTCTCATCTCAGAGACTCAAACTTAATTTTTTGAGGATTTTTTATTAGACACAAACTTTTCCAAAGACTAAGCAACAAAATAGGGATCTTTGGCAATAAATTTCATCATAGGAACTAGAATGTAGTTTCACTAGGATTGATATCATATAACATATCATATAGGGACTAAAATGTACATTCTCTATATAACTCAAATCAGCAAATCGGGTTTGGGTTTCGAGTCGAAACCCAAAACTCAAAAATCTGTTAGCCATTATCTCCTTCCTTCCGAAGAAAGGAGGGACCAAAATCGACACCCTCCTCACCTTACTTCGGTCTGATGGCCAATGGAAGGCCTCAATAGGCAGACCGTCGGTCCTCTCCACCCACAGCCATCGATTGCTGGCTTCTCTCTACTGCCCACTACCGGTTAAGCTGGGATTTGACAATTCCATTTTTTCTTTTTCTTTAGATCTTCATAGAAATGGACAGCAAAAGGGACAGTGAGTCCTTTCGATGCCGCTGCTTGTCTAGATCATCGCCACCTGTATGGATGGTGGCCTGAGAGGAGGAGGGCACGATGGCGGAACCACTGCCGTCTCTTTTTTTTTTTGTTTATTTAGATCCAATGAGAACTGCAGCCTCTCATCACCGCTGTTAACTGCTGGCAATTAAGGGAAAACTGTTGGACGTTCCTCTCCCTTTCACTATTTTTTTTAATTTGAAACCTAATGGGAAGCAGAGCCCTCATCGGGTGCCTCCCCTCATCGGGATCATTGTCGATCTCTCCCAAATGGCCATCGATGACCAGTTCGGCCACCATATGAGAGAAGGCAAGAGGGCATGGTGGTAGGAACCACCACCTCTCCCTTTTTCCTTCATTTGGCCTTCCTTTTTTTGTTATTTGTTTGCTTGGATCTTTGGATCCAAATAGGAATAGCCAATCCTTCACTGTCGGCTAGTCTCGGTGGTGGCCAGAGCTTGATCCCAATGGAGATTGGTCCAGTCAGTGAGAAGAAAAGGAGAAGAGGGCACGGTCATAGAAGATTTGATGTATGTCGTAGCACACCAAAATTAATCCTACTCACTAGTATGTGATAAGGTGAGTCGAGATTGTATCCGTAAGGATCTTAATTGATTATTTCAAAATGCAAAAGAAAAGAATAATAGATTCAAGAAACTAAAAAGAAGCATGACAATTATAATAAAAATATTTTTCATTAATCAAATAAAGAAGCATACATAAAGAAAAAAAATAAAATCATGATACAAGACAACTAAACTAAATTGATCTTTCACTGCATCCGATAGTAGATATGTCTCCTTGAATTTTTTATCTTCCTCCATGCAGACAGCGACAAGATGGTTGGAAGGCTTGGTTTAAGAACTCCAAGGAAGAAAGATAGATGAAGAAGATATGTAGAAGAAAAGGATAGCGCACTAGGATTAGGACCTCTCTTAGATTTGATAGAAGGCGTGCTAGGGTTAGGACCTCCCCTAGACTTATAGAGAAAAAAAAGAGAGATGGAGGCAGCAACTTGGAGAGAAATTTGAAAATTTGGCTTCATTGGAGAAGATGGAGGCTTGGGGTTCTATTTATAGAGTGGGGAGCTAGAATTTCATGAAAAGAGAGGTGGGAGCGTGAATAAGGATCCTTAGATCAAGCCTCTTGCTTCTCTCCATTGATCAATAAGTCATGTTCACACTTGATCTTCATTTAAAGTAATCTTTTAATCTGAATCCTTGATATTTAGTCACATTCACACTGGAATCGGAGCTGGTTGCCTGTTCACTCAAATCTAATCTGACTTGCGTCCAATTTGAATCATATGAATTCAAACTCCCCATTACCTATAAAATAGATTAGAGAGATCAAATTTTAATAAAATAACATCAATTATTACAATATTTAGTATCTCTAGTAGTTTAAATTAAGTATTTATCACACTCCTCAATTTGAACTTTTACTCATCCTCGAGTAAAATAGATACATTAGCATTGTGCACCAAATTATCCTTGAATCGAAAGTTATTCTAGACATTCTAACTGTAGTGGATATCCGGCTAGATTATTAAAGAGATACTTCATTGGATTATCAATTCGATCCAATTAGTGGTTGAGTATTAGTCATAAAAATTTTTAGAGATCTTTTTCATCGACACCACACTCTTCTCTTTAAATCTTCTAACTTAATGTGGGTTTAGTATAGTATCTTTTTGTAGTTTATTCTCCTTATTCTTTTCTTCTTCTTTTTTAGAGAAATATTTATATGTACAGTTGGTGTAATGTCCTAACCCTTTAAGCTTTTAATTGACTCTTGTAGTGAGCTTTAAGCCAATGACTCTCAAACTAGTTGGTTTAGGACATTAGATGTAAAATATCCCTCAAACTTACTGACTCGAGTCAAAAAGACTATGAGTTAAAACTGACTATACAAGAAGTTTCTTCACATTCTTATCTTTTGACATGAACAACAATGCTTACTTAGGCGAAGGGGCCTGTTACTTAGCGAGAAATGCTAAAACTCTCTCTTTTTTTTTTGATTAATGATTAAGGTGGACTTTTTGCTTCTTGATATTTTCATCCATACCCGCATGAAGCAGATTCTTTATTGAGGTACGTGGAAAGAGAGTTCTAGAATCACTCTAAAATTTAGTCTAATCTAAATTCTATCATTAATTGGATGTTCTTAATAATTTTTCCTTGATATCTCTAAAATTATCTAGATCGTTAATCACTCATTAGTTAGGGTGCCTAGTTAACTTCAAATCGAGATAAATTTAGATACATAAAACTAATTATTTCTGATCATACTCGAAGACTTAATTAAATTAGTTATTCTCTCTCTCCAACTTAATTTTCATTGTCCTTAATGGAAGAAAAAAAATGCAAAAGGAGGGATATCACCTGATTTGTTGTTGTTTACAGGTTCTTTCATATTTTGCAAGAGCCCTTGTCAGATGTTGATGATGTTCTCCCCTCAATTTAGCTAGTCATCTTTATTAGATTCCTACAAAATAAAAAAAATCTAGATAACTGAAAAAAATAAAATATTGAATTGCCTCCCAACAAGCACTAAGTTTAAGGTCTTCAGTCAGACTAAGTCAAAGTTCAATTGTAGATTAGATCTTACAATTCAATTGAGTCAACTTGTTCACCATCTCTGATTTCATCCACATAATGTTTCAATCGTTGGCCATTTACTTTGAAAGTGTTTTTCTGTTTAGGATCTTTGATTTCAATTGCTCCATGAGAAAATATTGAGTTACGACATATGGTCCATCCCAACATGAATGGAGTTTTTTAAGAAATAGTTGCAACCTTGAATTATAAAGTCACACTTTTTGATTAAGTTCGAACATTTTTCGTGAAATGTATTTATCATGATAAGCCTTAGTTTGAGCCTTATAAATTTATGAATTCTCACATGCTTTATTGTGTAGCTCTTCTAATTCATTTAATTGTAGTCTCCTATTACTATCTATATTTTTCATATCAAAATTGAATTGCTTTATGGCCCAAAATACGTGGTGTTCTAGTTCTACCGGTAAATGACAGACTTTTCTAAAAATGAGTCGATAAGAAGATATTTCTATCGAAATTCTATATGCAGTGTGGTAGGCCTATAATGCATCGTCTAATTATCTAGACCAATCTTTTCGATCAGACCTAACTGTCTTCTTGAGAATTCGTTTGATTTCCCTATTGGAGACTTTTATTTGGCCACTAGTTTGGGGATGGTATGGTGTGGCAACTTTGTGAGTGATTCCATATTTTTTCATTAAACTTTCAAAATGCCTATTCATAAAGTGTGCATCTATATCACTAATAATGGCTCTTGGACAACCAAATCAACTTAAGATATTTTGTTGAATAAATTTGATTATCACCTTATGATCATTCGTTATGGTTGCCATAGCCTCAAGCTATTTAGATATGTAATCTATCGTAACTAAAATGTATTCGTATCTGTAAGATGGAGGAAAGGAGCCCATAAAATCAATTCTCCAGGTATCAAAAACTTTCATGACTAGGATGGGGGATAGGGGCATCATATTTTTTCTAGAAATATTCTCCGTCTGCTGATAGTGCAAGCACTCAAGATAAAATTATGTGCATCCTTAAACAATGTCGGCCAGTAAAACCCACTTTGTAACACTTTCATGGTCGTTCTCTCCCCTCTCAAATGTCTCCCGCATGCATGAGAGTGACAAAAGGTAAGTATACTTTGATACTCACTCTAAGGGACATAGCGTCGAATCACTTAGTTAGGAGAATGCTTGAACAATTCGGATTCCTCTCAATAATAATGTTTGACCTATGAGAAGAATCGATCCTTCTCCTATTTTGTCCAATGGAGAGGAACTTATCCTGTTGCCAAATAGTTAATGATGTGGGCAAACTATAAGATTTGATCAGAGAAGGTTGTAAAAAGTTATTCATCGAAAAATTTCTCTTTGACCTCATCTGTACCCATCGTATGATCAACTAAGATTCTAGAAATATGATTAGCGACCATATTTTTGAAACCCTTCTTATCTCAAATTTTTAGATCAAATTCTTGAAGTAGAAGAATCCATCTGATCAATTACGGTTTACTATCTTTCTTTGAGAGTAAATATTTCAGAGCCGCATAATCAGAATACACTAGAACTTTAGATCCTAATAGATATGAACGAATTTTATCAAGGGTAAATACCATCGCTGGTAGCTTTTTTTTCTGTCGTGGTGTAGTTCAATTGGGCATCGGATAGAGTTTTGCTAGCATAATAGATCACTTGTGGCTCCTTGTTGATTCTTTGACATAAGATGGCCCCTATTGCGAAATTAGAAGCATCATACATGATTTCAAATGGAAGGAACCAATCAGGAGATTTTATTATGGATGCTATTATCAGGGCTATTCATAATATGTGGAAGGCTTGTAGATATTTTTCATTAAAGACAAATGGCATATTCTTGACCAGCAAATTGCACAAAGATCTCGATATCTTGCTAAAATCTTTGAAGAAGCATCTGTAAAATCTAGAGTGACCTAGGAAGGATCGTAATTGTCGAACCAAAGTGGGGGGTGGTAGTTTTGAAATGATCTCGATTTTGGCCTTGTCTACCTCAATCCCCCTTCAGAAATAATATGTCCCAATACGATTTTTTTTCGAATCATGAAATGGCTCTTTTCCCAACTTAAAACTAAATTTATCTTCGTACAGCACTTAAGGACTTTAGAGAGGTTATGGAGACAATCTTCAAAGGTGGTTCCAAACATGAAAAAATCATTCATTAAAACTTTGAGATATTTATCTATTATATCCAAGAAAATGGCCAAGACGCACCACTAAAATGTAGCTGGTGCATTGCAGAGGCCGAACGGCATACGTCGAAAAGCAAAAGTGCCATAGGGGCAAGTGAAGGTGGTTTTCTCTTGATCATTCAAAAATATAGGTATTTGATTGTATCCTGAATAACCATCTAAGAAATAGAACAAATGTTGACCCATTAGCCGTTCTAGGATTTGGTCGACAAAAGATAATGAAAAATGGTCCTTCTTAGTAACGGTGTTTAGTTTTCTATAGTCAATACATACTTACCAGCTAGATAGTATGCGAGTAGGAAGCAATTCACCTTCTTCATTCTCCACTACAGTAATATCTGATTTCTTAAGTACTATTTGGGTGGGGCTGACCCATTTACAATCAGATATGGGATAGATGATTCCAGCATCTAACCACTTTATCACCTCTTTCTTCACTACTTTCCGCATGTTTGGGTTCAATCTCTTCTACATGTCTCGATGGGGTTTGGCATATACCTCGCAATGAATGTGGTGCATACAAATGGAGGAGCCAATTCTTTTTAGATCGATAATGGATCAGCTGATAGCCTCTTTGTTTTCCTTCAGAATACTAACCAATTGTGCTTCCTGATCCAGGGTCAAGTCTGATGCAATGATCATCGGGAGAGTGTCATTAGGTCCTAGGAATACATACTTGAGTGTGGCTGGAAGTGGCTTTAATTCTAGTGCAGGTGGTAATTCTAATGATGGGGCTGTGGGTGTATTGGCTAATGCAGGCAATGGCTCGTACTTGATTATCCAAAGGAGAGTAGTTTCAGTATTTGATGTATCAACTAGAATGTTTACTTCTTTGCTATCTCCCTCCATATCATAGTCATCCACTCCAAAGTATGTCAAGTGGGTGTCTCAAAAATTATGTGCAAAAATCATTAATGTGCTTCCTCTATGATATCCTCAAATATATCTATCTCGAAGCAACTATCAGTTGATGGTCTCTGAGATGCACTGAACATATTCAGTCTCAATTTTTTATTCCAAAATGATACATCCATGACTCCTGTCCTATAATTAATGCATGCGTTTGCCATAGCTAGAAAGGGTCTGCCTAAGATAATGAGAATTTATCTTGGATTGCCACTCAGTTTCATGTCAAGGACTAGAAAAACAACTAAAAAATAGAACTCTACCTTGACCAAAACATCCTCGATCATCCCACGTGGTGTCTTAATTGATCTATCAGCTAACTGTAAAGTGATCGATGTGGATTTCAGTTCTTCGAATTCAAAAAATTCATAAATCGAGCTAGGTAAAAGGTTCACACTGACCCTAGATCCAGAAGAACTTATTCGATATGAAAGTCTTCTATAATGCAAGAAATGATAGGGGCACCTGGATCTTTAAGCTTTGGAGGGGTAGCGTGCTGGAATACAGAGCTAGCTTATTCGGTGAAGTATACTTTCTTCGAAAGTTATGATCGAGATTTATGTTTCTGGGTGCACAATTCTTTCAAAAATTTTGCGTAAGCTGGGACCTGTTTGATTGCATCTAGGAGGGGGAGATTAATTTAGACTTAAATAATTTCAATATCTCGTCGAGTCTTCCTCCCTTCTTATCCACAGGAGTAGGGGCTTTTAAGGCACTCGAAAATGGGGCTTTAGGCAAATAAGATGATTCCGATGTAGTTGATCCATTCTCTACTTTTGGATCCTCCTTGTTCTTGGGTGATTCAGGCTTGGTCAGAGGTCTAGGGTTGGTCTCATTGGTTTTACTCGTGTGTTCAATGACCTTTCCACTTTTGAGAGTCATGATTGATTTCGTGTGTTCAAAAAAAGTTTATGGAGCATTGGAGCTCTCAACCATGAATTACCCTCTCGGATTGCTCTCAGGTTAGCTAGGTAATTTTTCTCCTTTCCTTCTACTGACTACGGTTGCTAGTTGACCTATTTGGGTCTCTGGCTTAGCAATGGATTGCATGTGGAAGTTAAGGGTCTAGATGTTGACTTCTAATCGTTCTAGTACTTTTAGAACCTTCTCCTCAAAAACTGAGCTATGACCAGTGGTAGACGGTTGAAAAGTATTTTGAAACTGGTGGTATGGTCCATGCCTATATGTTGGGTCCTGATAGTTGGGTATGAAGGGGAGAAAATAGTTTTCCTCCAAAATGCCCAGGTTGCATCTAAGAATTTTTTTAAATATTCTACTTATTTAAGGATCAAATTCTTACTGAATCGTAGTGGAACCAGAGATAAAATCTCAAATTATCTGATATAAACCTTCGTGGAGGCCTGGATATGCAGATCCTCTACTTTGCATACACATCAGACGCTGCAGGAAAGTAGAATGAACTTAAATCTAATTGGCTTCGCATACACAATTAATCAAGGAATGAAATGTGATGATGTGACATCTCACACTAGTAGGTGGGATGCCCAAGAAGGATCCATGTCCAAGGAGAGGAGGCAGCAACAAAGAGAGAGATGTAGAAGATGAAGGACCTCTCTCTTCACATGCCTGTCTCTCTCTCTTTTTCTCTTCTCTCAGTTTGATTTGTTTGCTATTCTATTTTCTTCTCTCATCCATAGGTAGAGACCCTCTCTATTTATAGATGATTCTCATGACCTAATGAGAGGAGGACTTTTGATTCAAACCTGATTTGAATACTCATGAAAGGACTCCTACATGAGATATAATTGCCATGACTTATGACATCCACTTTGCACTCTCTCCCACATCCACTTGGGATGCCCCAAATAAGCACCAAACTAATTTTTGGTCGTGCTTCATGAGTGGGTATTTCAGTGTAAGTAGGAATACTCTATCTCATCCAAACAGGTTCAATTCGAGTCCAATTCGAAGCCGGTTCAAAATAATTTTGAAAAACTATCAATCCTAAACTCTTTAAGACTTTTGTACCAAGTCTAACCTAAATTTTAGATCTATTTAAGTCTAATTAATTCATATCTAATCTAAAATTAATTAATACATAAATCCAATCTTTCATATATTCCATGGATCATAGATAGAAATTATTCATCTCCGGGATTGAACCTGAACCTCATGTGTAGTGCTAGCTAGACATAGTCAACTCTTCAATCCCATTTGACCCATAACTCAATTCTCAATCAAGTTAGCTTATATGTTCAATCAAGTCAAGTACTTTCAAATTGAACATATAAACATAGGTCAATTCCTTCCTACTTTGTCTCACTTGTGTGCGTGACTCCATAGGTTCAAACACTAAGCCGGTAGCACAGGAACCAATTTTTGTACTAATCGAGATACCATCTAGCAATGGTTCTCGATGTTCAGATAGATCAAATTATTGCAAAAAAAATATTTTAGAACTCATACTCATGGTTACCGCATAATTCATCCTTTTAACTCTGGATGCTCTAGGATGGTCTCAGATTAACTTGAAGGAAAAATCAGCTTTTTTTTTGTAGGATCTTCCAGATCTAATGAGATCTGGGGCGGAATATTTCAAAAAATTATTCTATAAAATTTTAGATCTAAGATCTATTAGATCTAATTCCTATTATCTAATATTAAATTTAAAATTAAATCTAAAATCATGAGGAATAGAAAAATATCTCTAGGATAACTAGATTACCCTGTAGATGATCGCAGCAATGCCCGAGATTCTAAAATAGTCATACAATCGTCTGACCTCTATTGGTATCCACTCGAGTAGGATCTAGATTATCTCCTCCTCATGAATCTTTGCTCCAAAAATCAAATCTGAATCTGATCTGAAAGATCTTCAAAAAATCTTCTGAAGCTGGAGCAGCAGCTTTTCGACAAATCTCTGCAGCCTTCTAATCAAAGAGCTACCACGCCTTGGACAAGCACCAGATGGATGCCCAACCTTATGGATGTGAAGAGGGGAGGGAAAGGAGTAGAGGGGGCATAGAGAAGTGGAGAGAATTTAGGCTTTTGTTGGTTATTGCACAGAGTCTCTTAACCCTAGGTGCAGACAGGGTTTAAATAGACCTTGCTGCGTCATGCAGTGCCACATCATTCGATCAATCAAAAAATTTTAATTATTTTTTGAAAAATTTTGATTGATAGAGTGATGCTATCTAATCATATTAGATAAAAATTTCCACAATCCCTCCTACTGTTGGTGCCAACACTGGATAAGCACAGTGAGATTGGCGCCCCACAGTCCAAGTTGATCAAGGGATCAGAGTCCTCATCTCATGGGACTCTATCCTTATCCACTTGGGGTGCATGCCCAATCTGAATATGGCACCCACTTTGAGGCCCAATTTAGCAGATGGGCACTCCATAAAAAATCTTCAATGACCTCTTGCCAAGTGGCCTTCAGTCCAAGGTCCATGGGTCAACGTTTGACCAATGCCCTAAAACAGAAATGGCAAGTGACAGGAATTAGCAGGTGTTGTCTTAAATTCATCTCATGAATTAAGACAAGTCCTTTCTGAGCTGGACTGACTCCAGTCAGATTGTGAGAAACCTTCTCAAGGTTCTCTGGGTGAGTCAAATCATATTTGGCTCAGTCGAGATAGAAAAGATTATACGAGGAGAAAGTTAGGCTCAATCGTGTGCTAGCACGATTTTTTTGAACCTAATTGGATCTAATCCAAATCAATCGAACTGGACTAGCTCAATTGATGACATCTAGACCCTAACTCATGTTTGTGTGATCCAGTTAGGTTCATTTCTGTATGGTAATGAGACATGTCGTGATCTCATCATCGACATCATCAAAACTCCTTTCGATGGACCAGAACTCTTCTGATTCAGACAATTAGAATGATCAATCATCAAGATCATTCTAATTACTCTCAAAATCCATCAGTGACACCCAATAGTATATGGTGGCAACCCATCAGAAATGAAAACAAACCTCTCGGTGCAGCAACCTGTGTGATTGAGTTCCTCTATCATGAGTCCTGACTAAATTAGGGTTAAGGTGAACTCGTCAAACCCAATATCAGTCATATGAATCAATCGATCGATCCAAGTCCGATGTGAAACATTAATGGAAAACTCTTTTCTATTATTTTACTCTGTCATGGCCATGGGCTTAAGGACTCAATCTTTCGATCATCATAGGACTACTCCTCTTATCTACCGAGGTTAATAGACCCATCTTGGTGCAATCTGGTTCCTATAATAATATACTACAGCCAACATACACTTCAGGATTCCGAATAGCTAGGAGATCGAGTTATGGTGTAGTCAAACTATAACACACTCAAGGTGAACTGTCGATGTACCTCAGGTCAAAGAACTAGACACACAGCTACAGCATCGAGCTAGTCATCGATGAGAAGGTAGACTTCCTTATGACTGCTCGAGGTGGTCACGCTCAGTACTCTCATTTTCAAGAATACCTGTACTCTCACTCTGGTATCTCTACACCGTAGACTCAAGACACATCTACCCTAAGAAAGTGATCGTACACCAACCTTTCGGATCGATCACCATCCTCATGATGATCCTATGGTCAGGAGCTATTTATGAGTTAGTTATGTAAATTTATGCCTTAAATTTTTAACTCTTAAAAATATAAATTAACATTCTTACTAACTCAAAGGATGTATCACAGACATAATGTACACAATGTGATAGTAGAATAACCCTTTTATTCATTTATAATCAAAATTATAAATTTACCCTTATATTTGTACAGGAATGTGTCAGTCAATCTGGCATCTAGGGCACACATCTAACAAACTCCCACTTGACCTAATGCCAATTGGCTGCATGTCTCAGTCCCATCTTCTCAAGGTGGGCTTCGATCTTCTGCTGGCTTAATGGCTTTGTCAGTGGGTCTGCCATATTGTTTGTGGAGTCGACTCTCTTAACCTTGACATAATCTTTTTCGAGATAATCACAGATCAGATGGAATCGCCACTCGATATGTTTGGACTTCTGGTGAGATCTTAGCTCCTTAGCTAGGGCTATGGCGCCATTATTGTTGCAGTAAAGAGGGATGGCATCCGATGACATCACTTCAAGCTTTGCGGTAAACTTTTTGTACTAGAATGCCTCCTTCGCAGCTTCTGATGCAGCAATATACTCTGTCTCTATGGTGGAATCAGCAATCATCGTCTGCTTGAAACTCTTCCAGCTAACCGCACCACCATTGCAAATGAACAGACTCCCAGATGTTGACTTTCGATCATCTATATCAGACATAAAGTCTGAGTTTATAAATCCTTGAACCTGGAGTTCTCCATTCTCAAAGACTAGAAACATATCCTTAGTCCTTCTCAAGTACTTAAGGATACATTTCACAGAAGTCCAGTGCTCTTCGCCTGGATTCGACTGATATCTGTTTGTGACACTCACAGCATGGGCTATATCAGGTCGTGTACATAGTATGACATACATGAGGCTCCCTATTATGGAAGCATAAGGGATCTTGCTCATGCGTTCAATCTCTTCAGGTGTGCTAGGACACATCTTCTTGGAGAGATGAATGCCATGTCTAAAAGGTACTAAACTTCTTTTGGAGTTTTCCATGCTAAACCTTTTTAACACCTCCTCTATGTACATCTTCTATGAAAGTCCCAGCATCCTATTTGGTCTATCTCTATAGACCTTAATACCCAGTATAAAGGATGCCTCTCCTAGATCTTTCATACAGAACTCCTTAGACAACAATATTTTGACAGAGGTCAACATGAAAATATCATTTCCAATCAGGAGGATGTCATCTACGTATAGTACGAGGAAGACAACTGCGCTCCCACTGACCTTCTTGAACACACATGGTTTCTCCTCGTTCTTGATGAAACCAAATATTTTGATCACATCATTGAAATGAGTATTTTAGCTCCGAGATGCTTGCTTAAGTCCATAAATGGACCTTTGTAGCTTGCAGATCATGTGATCATCATCACTAGATGTGAAACAAAGTGGCTGTTCCATATAGATATCTTCCTCAAGATATCCATTTAAGAACGCCGTTTTCACATCCATCTGCCATATTTCATAATCAAAATAGGCTGCAATAGCAAGCAATGTGCGGATGATTTTTAGCATGGCTTCAAGCGAAAAGGTATCCTGATAGTCAATGCCTTCGCGCTGACTACAACCTTTTGCGATGAGCCTAGCCTTGAATATCTTCATATTCTCATCTGCACCTATCTTTCTCTTGAAGATCCATTTACACCTAATAGGTACAATACCTTCAGGTGGATCTACCAAGGTCCAGACTTGATTTGTCGAGTCAGTTTCTGATCTCATTGCCTCAAACCATTTCTCAAAATTGATATCTGATATTACCTCATCATAGGTCTTGGGGTCATCACCATGAGCCTCATTTTCTGTGAGGAATATTTTCTCTACTTCCTCTTGTATAGTACCTAAGTACCTTTCAAAAAAATAAAAAATCCTAGTCGATCTATGAGGTGGAAGAGGTTGTGTTAGGACTAGTTCTAATTGATTGATTTCCTCAGGTTCTTTAGCTCGTTGCTTTTAGGAGACATTCTCCTTGAGCTTAATTATTCTTCCGATGCCACCATCTTGAATAAACTATTTTTCAAGAAAAATAGCATGTCGATTCACAATCACATTGTGATCTTTCAAAATATAGAAATAGTATCCTAATGACTCTTTAAGATATCCTATGAATCGAGCTCTAAAAGACCTAAACTCTAACTTGTCCATCTGCTGCCTCTTGACATGAGTCGGACAACCCCAAATTTTGAGATGACTCAGACTTGGCTTCTTACCATGCCATATCTCATACAGTGTGGTAGGAATGATTTTAGAGAGAATCCTATTCAATCATGTATTGCTGTCATGAGACAATGTCCCCAAAGAAACTCAGGGAGGTCCGTGAAGCTCATCATGGAACGGACCATATCTAATAGGGTCCGATTCCTCCGTTCTGAAACCCTGTTAAGTTGTGGCATTCCAGATGGAGTTCATTAAGAGACTATGCCATTATCCTTAAGATAGTCTAGGAACTTCCGACTAAGGTATTCACCTCCTCGATCTGATCGAAGAACCTTAATAGGCTTTCCTGTTTGTTTTTCTACTTCATGTCTGAATTTTTTGAACTTTTCAAAGGCTGATTGTATTTCATTAGAAACACATATCCGTACCTAGATATATCATCGATGAAGGTAATGAAGTAGACATAGTTGCCTCTAGCCGGCACATCAAATGGGCCGCACACATCCGTATGTACTAGGGCAAGTAGGTCTGGGGCCCTTTCCCTATATTCTGTAAAAGGGAGCTTGGTTATTTTGCCTTGAAGATATGATTCACAAATTGGATATGACTCGAAAGTCAACAGACTTAATAGCCTGGATTTCTCCAATTTGTTAACTCTGTCTTCCGCTATATGACCTAGCCTTAGGTGCCACAGATACCTATCATTTAGACTATCTCTAGGCCTTTTAATTTCCATGGCATTCACATTTTGCTCGATATGAAATACAGATACATCAATATGTAGCTGATAGAGACTATTAATAAGAAAACCATTTATAACTTTATTATTTTCATAAAATATGTTACAATGGTTCTTATGAAAGCTAATCACATAGCCTTCTTATGCTAAACATGAAACAGAAATTAAATTCCTGCTTGCTACAGGCACATAATAACAATCTCTAAGAACTAAATCTAATCCTAACGGTAATTGCAGAGGGTAGGTTCCCATGGCCACAACAGCAACTCTTGCTCTGTTTCCGACACGTAGGATCATATCCCCATCCCTCAGCCTCCTAATCTCCTCAAGACCCTGCATAGAAGTGCATAAATGAGCACTAGAACCAGAGTCAAGTACCCAACTGGATGCAGAGAAAATCATAAGATTAGATTCTATAACGAGCATACCTCTAGAAGGTCCATCCTTCTTGTTCTTCAGGGTGGCCAGGTACTGAGAACAGTTCTGCTTCCAATGGCCGTCTGAATTGCAGTAAAAATATTTTTTCTTTTCAGCAGCCTTCTTTTTGGTTCCATCTTCATCTTCTTTCCATCCACCTTCTGCTTCTTCGCAGACTTCTTCTTCTTTCCAAAAGACTTTCTCTTGGAATAAGTCTGCTCTACAGTAAGGACTGAGCCTTTTGAACCTTTCAAAGAAAACTCAACCGTAACTAACATGTTCATTAACTCAGTCAAGGTACACTGCATCTTATGCATATGGAAGTTCATGATGAACTGACCATATGCATCAGACAAGGATTGAAGGATCACATCAATCTGAAAATTTCTGTCTAAGATGACACCGAGCTTCCCAAGCTCCTCAAGGTCCTTGATCATTGTCAAACAATGATCTTGGACTGACTGCCCATCATGCATTTTAGCCTTAAAAAGTCTTTGGCAGACTTGATACTTGGCTACGCAACTTTGTTCACCAAACAACTCTTGTAGGTGAGCCAACATTTGGTGGGTAGTCATAATGTTCTCATGCTGGCACTGTAAGTCATCAGACATGGCACCCAACATGTAGTACCTGGCTTTGTTATCGTCATCTGTCCACTTTTTCAGAGATGCTCTCTGTTCAGCAGTCGGACGTGCTAGTTTGGCAGGTGGATCCTGGTCCAAGACATGAGTCAGTTTCTCAAAATTCAGAATAATTCTATAGTTCCTCAACCAGTTCTTGAAATTAGGTTCAGTCAATCTGTGGATGTCTCGTATTTTGGTCAGGGGGTTGGACGCAGACATGTTTCTTGTAGAGAGTCAAAAGTTTCTAGTTAGATTTTGTAATCAGACTTAACCAATTTGTTTAGATTTTATTTTTAAACAAATTAGGCTTCCACTATTTTCTCAGATCCCTACACTCCCTAGGTAGAGATGTGAAAATCTCTGTGATTAGTGATTTCTAGTGGGTGGTGCAGTCTCACCGACTGGCTCACCACCTCACCTAACAGTTATTGGTGATGTGTCAACCGATGAGTGGACAACTCTTATCCAATGATTCTCTAATCATAGTGCACCCAAAACTTGGTCTCTAATTTATGAAGCTCACCGTGCCCGGAATATTGCTCCAATCCTTAGTTAAGTCAGACCCACCATTTGTACGAATTAGATTCTGATTGGGTCCCTCACCGTATCCAGAATATTGAGCACAACCCATCCTCTAATCCATAGCATCCAATACCTAATGGACATGGTTGCATCTTCTTGGTGCAACTGAGTCACTATAACCAGTCGAGAACAATCAACCCGGAAGGACCCACACATCCACAATGATGGAAGACCTAGACTTAATATTTTCTTAGAGAGATTTGATTTAGGTCTCATTAAACTTGACTTGACATAGTCATAACAATTATGACTAACCTAGTGGCATGGGTTAGCTCGAATTGTTAGCCACCTCAAATCAGAATGGTCGACACATATGGCCAGATAAGTGAGACCGATGGAAGGGATATGCCATTAACTTGATAAGAACGCATTCGAGTCAAGTAGCTCCCAATTAAAAATCAGTCGGTCACATCTGCCCAACTTACCTTAGACACTAAATTATCGAACCAAACCAATTGGGTTAGCCTACAATCCAGG
This sequence comes from Elaeis guineensis, assembly GCF_000442705.2. NCBI lineage: Eukaryota > Viridiplantae > Streptophyta > Magnoliopsida > Arecales > Arecaceae > Elaeis > Elaeis guineensis. The sequence goes on along the minus strand of NC_026000.2, from coordinate 40,453,412 downwards.
CTCTAACCATGAGCCAAATTAGGTCTTAACTTGATCGAGTCACATATGAACATGATTCAACCTTGACTTAGACTTAATCCTATTAGGCTGGTCAATTATTAGCTTTCATGATCCATCTAACCAATTTTTGATTCGTTTGATCAACTGCTAGACCTAATTGAGCTACCAAGCCGAACCAATTTTATGAAAATGGCTTAGATCTAATTTGATTTCATAGGCTTAATTCATTAATTAAGTCTTGGGTTCATAAACAAAATATGTAAAATAAATCTTAGAGTTTCAGATCTAGGTTTTGTAGAAAAATAAATTTTAATTTCTGATTAAGGATGAACGGCAGCACCCCTACACACCATAAGAACACCCCATTGAATGGCGGAGAGGGTCTGAAACCATACTTTGTTCTTATGAACCGAACGGCCATGAGGAACACCTTAATCAAAATATTAATTTAACTACAAAACTAGTTAGATCTAAGTTACATATTACATATATAATTTTAGATCTAACTTATACATGCTTTGCATACATCTCATGTATTAAAATCTGATCTAATTAGCATGCTTTCAGATCTGATACATCACATATAACATCTAAAAATATAATTTAAATTGAACTATTCAATATAAAATCTATTCTAGACAGTTACTAAATAATTTTATAACTAGTCTAGGCATGCAATAGATCAATCTTATGAATTAATTAAATTTTATTTTTTATTTTTTGATCTAAATATAATATTTATAATATCAAAAAAATAAGAATAAATTAGATCTAATTTATATTTTAATCATATTAAAATATAAAACTATAAGACTATTCATACATTAAACTATTCTTAGTCTAGTCATGTATCTCATACATGTTAGATCTACTTAGATTTAATTTTAAATTTTTTTGATTTCAGATCCTATCACATCTAATGTAGCATATAAAATCCATCAATATAGATAAATAAAAATAAAAATTAGATCTAAATTAGATCTGAAATAGAGTCATCAACCTAGCTCTGATACCAGTTGAAGAAAAAATCGCTTTTTCTTGTAGGATCTTCCAATCTGATGAGATCTGGGCAGAATATTTTAAAAAATTATCTACAATATTTAGATCTAAGATCTATTAGATCTAATTTCTATTATCTAATATTAAATCTAAAATTAAATCTAAAATCATGAGGAATAGAGAAATACCTCTAGGGTAACTAGATTACCCTGTAGATGATCGCAGCAATGCCCGAGGTTCTAAAATAGCCACACAGTACCTAGCCTCTACCCATATCACTCAGTAGGATCTAGATCATCTTCTCCTCACAAATCTTTACTCCAAAAATCAGATCTGGATCTAATCTGGAAGATCTTCAAAAGATCTTCTGAATCTGGAGTAGCAGCTTCTCAACAAATCTTGCAGCCTTCTAATCAAAGAACCACCACGCCTTGGACAAGCACCAGATGGATGCCCAACCTATTGGACGTGAAGAGGGAGGGAAAGGAGCAGAGGGGGTATGGAGAAGTGGAGAGAATTCAGACTTTTGTTGGTTATTGCACAGAGTCTCTTAACCCTAGGCGCAAACAGAGTTTAAATAGACCCTACTGCGCCATGCAGTGCCACATCATTCGACCAATCAAAAAATTCCAATTAATTCTAAAAAAAATTGATTGATGGAGTGATATCATCTGATCATATCAGATAAAAATCCCCATAATCTTCTTACTGTTGGTGCCAACACTGGATAAGCACAGTGAGATTGGCACCCCACAGTCCAAGTTGATAAGGGATCAGAGTCCTCATCTCATGGGACTCTATCTTTATCACTTGGGGCGCATGCCCAATCTGAATATGGAACCCACTTTGAGGCCAATTTAGCAGTGGACACTCCAAAAAAATCTCTAATGACCTCTTGCCAAGTGGCCTTAGTCCAAGGTCCATGGGTCAACATTTGATCAATATCATAAAACGAAAATGGCAGGTGACAGAATTAGCAGGTTTGTCTTAAATTCATCTCATAATTAAGATAAATCTTTTTTAGCTGGACTGGCTCCAGTCAGACTGTGAAAACCTTCTCAAGTTCTCTATTGAGTCAAATCAATTTAGCTCAGTCGAGATAAAAAAGATTACACGAGGAGAAAGTTAGGCTCAATCGTGTGCTAGCACGATTTTCTTGAACCTAATTGGATCTAATCCAAATCAATCGAATTGGGCTAGCTAAATTGATGACATCCAGACCCTAACTCTTATTTGTGTGACCCAGTTAAGTTCATTTCTGTATGATAATGAGACATGTCATGATCTCATCATCGACATCATCGAAACTCCTTTCGATGGATCAAAACTCTTCTGATTCAGATAATTAGAATGATCGATCATCAAGTTCATTCTAATTGCTTCCAAAATCCACCAGTGACACCTAGCAGTATATGGTGGCAACCTATCAGAAATGAAGATGAACTCTCGGTGCAGTTATTTGTGTGATTGAGTTCTTCTATCATGAGTCCCGACTGAATTAGGGTTTAGGTGAACTCGTCAAACCCAATATCAGTCATATGAATCAATCGATCGATCCAAGTCCGATGTGAAACCTTAATGAAAACTCTTTTCCATTATTTCACTCTGCCATGGCCATGGGCTTAAGGACTCAATCTTTCGATCATCATAGGACTACTCCTCTTATCTATCGAGGTTGACAGATCCATCTTGTGCAATCTGTTCCTACAATGAATATGCTATAGCCAACATACATCTCAGGGTTTCGAATGGCTAGGAGACGAGTTATGGTATAGTCAAACTATAACACACTCAAGGTGAACTATCGATGTACCTCAGGTCAAAGAACTAGACACACAGCTACAGCATCGAACTAGTCATCGACGAGAAGGTAGACTTCCTTATGACTGCTCGAAATGGTCACGCTCAGTACTCTCATTCTCAATGAATACCTGTACTCTCGCTCTGGTGTCTCTACATCGTAGACTCAAGATACATCTATCCTAAGAAAGTGATCGTACACCAACTTTCAGATCGATCACCATCCTCATGATGATCCTATGGTCAGGAGTTGTTTATGAGTTAGTTATGTAAATTCATGCCTTAAATTTTCAACTCTTAAAATATGAATTAACATTCTACTAACTCAAAGGATGTATCACAGACATAATGTACATAATGTGATAGTAGAATAATCTTTTTATTCATTTATAGTCAAAATTATAAATTTTCCTTACATTTGTATAGGAATGTATCAGCCAATTGGCATCTAGGGCACATATCTAACATAACTGTCAATTGAGATTGCTTCATCTACATTATATTTCAACCTTTCAAATCCATCTCATGGATTATCTGGTCAAAGCTTTACTAAATTAAAATACAGTGATACATCAACTCTAATAATCTGATGGATCAATTCCATCTTGATCCACACACAGACTTCGTAAGTACTTGACTGTACCCAGTAGCTTTCCGTCACTGCATTAAAAATCTGGGTAGTTCGGCACCAAAGCACAGTGAGTTGCTTGTAAGTCACTATGGTGATCTCAGGTCTGAAGGATATTTATACCCATGAGTTTCATGAGCAGCTCTTAATAGCAAAATGCTTAGCAGGTGAGTCACTTGTTTAGTGATGATATACCCTTACATCTCACCTATATGCCATACCAGTGTCACCACACTCCTTGGTTAAGAAGACAACCAACCCATATGACACACAATGACCTTCACTCGATAAACGTCATTATCTCATAATGACGATCATTTGATCGTGAACTTGTTTAAGAACTATACGATAAATCTCTCTTTATCGTACACTAGCATAGTTCTAGGGACTTAATCACAGTACAAGAATTCAAAGAAGATGTCACTTTGTAATAAAAAATATCAGAATAACTATTATTCAATAATCAATAATTCATATACAAGGATGAACTCAATCATCACACGATTGATTTTAGGATATAATTTTCAACAACTCCACTTGGACTAAAGCCAATCTGGGAAGTATCTTATACCATCTTCCATTTGAAGTCATCAACTCTTTAATCTCAAGAGCTTTAGTGAAAGGGTCGGCTAGGTTCTCTTTTCGTCGATCTTCTGAAGTTCAATGTCATCTTGGTTCATGATCTCTCACACTAGGTGATAGCTGCACGGAATATATTTAGTACGATGGTGCAACTAGGTTCTTTCTCTGAGCTATGACACTAGAGCTGTCACAATACAGCAGGACAGGACCATCAATGTAAGGTACAACTCTCTGCTCGATAATAACTTTGCAACCACACCGCCTCCTTTACAGCATCTGATGCAGCAATATATACCACTTCACATACAGAATCAACCACATATGTTGCTTGAAACTTTTTCAGCAAATAGCTCCTCCATTCAAGGTAAATATGTAGCCCAACACGCTTCTGCTGTCATCACAATCTGACTGAAAACTAAAATCAGTATATCCCATAAGTTTTAAATTAGAGTCTCCATAGATAAGCCATTGGTCTTTAGTATTTTTCAAATACTTAAGAATTGCTTTTGCAATCTTTCAATGCTTCTTATCGGATCTAACTGGTACCTACTCACTACCCTAGTGAATAGGCCACATCCGGCCTCGTACATATCATAGCGTACATGATAATCCCACCATCGAAGCATATGGTATTCTACTCATGCGCTCTCTCTCCTCAGGGTTGTCAGACAATCTTTCTTGGAAAGAGTAATTTCATGGCCTATTGAAAGATAGTCTTTTTTGAAATTATCCATGTTGAACCACTTCAATAAGGTGTCAATGTATGGATTGGGACAATCCAAGCAACCTTCTAGATCTATCCCTATAGATCTTTCATGGCCTATTGGAAGATAGCCTTTCTTGAAATTATCCATGTTGAACCACTTCAACAAGGGTCAATGTATGTGGATTGGGACAATCCAAGCAACCTTCTAGATCTGTCCCTATAGATCTTCATTCATAGATGTAGGATGCTTCTCCAAAGTTTTCATAGAGAATGTGATGATAACCATAGCTTCACACTCTGCAAAGTCGAGATGTCATTTCTTAGTAATAGTATGTTATCCACATAAAGCACAAAAAAAATGATCACAAAATCAGAAGCCCATTTGCAAATGCAAGACTCTTCTCCATTCCCAATGAAGCCATACATTTTGATCACTTAATCAAAATGTATGTTCCAACTCCTCGATACCTGCTTAAGTCCATAAATTGACCTTTTAGCTTGCACACTTTCGATCGTTTGTGGATATGAACCCTTCAGGTTGTATCATATACACCTCTTCTTCCAGCTCTCCATTAAAAAAATAATTTTGACATCCATCTGCCAGATCTCATAATCTAAGTGTGCAGCGACAGCAAGTGATAAGTGACATATTTTTATATTTATTATGGATATTTTTGATAAGTTATGGTGCTAACATCTTCTTAAAAACTTAATTTCATTAATAAATTAAATTTTCTTAAAAAATAAATAATTTTAAAAAAAATATAAAATTAGAGCATATTTATGAAAATAAATATTAATTTAATTGAGCAATTTAAGCATCAAAATGATAAGAAATTTTTAAGAATTTAATGTATATTTTTTAATTTTTCAGATAAAAATTGAAGCAAAAATGAGTCAAAATACCCTTAAAAAAGCTTAAAAAAGACTTCCGGTGCATGGTGGACTGGCCGGTCGGTCCACGAAATCAGGGTGTGGTCCATCAAAATTTCACGTAGTTCACAGGTGTGGCTCACAGTGGGTGAAAGGTATTTTTCATGAACGGACGGTCAGGATTCAAACTAAGGCAGATCGAACAGTTGTTGTTCGCTGTCAGTTTATAAGGAGAAGTTTTGTGCGATCCAACGGCTGAAAATGCATCCATCATAAGATCCGACATCCAAACGCATTGTCAACTTTGAATAGGACTCTTTTGCATGATCTGACGGCCTAGAACTAATCCAAACCCAGATCGGACATTGTGGTTTGATCCGACTTTGATAAGGATTAAAACTATGGATTTTGATCAAATCTGGGCGGTTCAAACTCCATCCGATGACCAAAAAATTTTTTAAGGGTTTTTATATGATTTCTAAGGATTTTAGGACTCCTTTTCCTATCAAAAAATTATGAAAAATTTATCTATAAATAGGAGATCAGGAATAAGCTTTAGAAGTAAAAAATTGAGTAGAAAGTATAGAAAAAAAAAAAAAAATAGATAGGTTTAAAGACCTGAAGAGAAGGAGAAAAATCGGTTCGTTCTATGGAGTACGACGGAAGGAGAGGTCATCAACTATCTTTTCGGTGAGGTTGGATTGATCAACTTCAGATCCTTATTATAGTTTTATTTTATTATTCTTTTTAAATTCTTTGTACTTAAATTTTAATTTTAATTAATACAAAATTTATTTTTTGTACTTTAAATTTTTATCTTTTATTTTTTTTAGTAGATGCTAGGATCTAGTTAGTAGATCTTAGTACTAATTTATTTTATATACTTTAAATTATTATTATTTATTTTTATTACAAGTAGATACTAGGATCTAAATAGTAGATCTTAGTACCAGATTTATTTTTCATACTTTTAATTTTTATTTTTGACTTAAATTACTTTTCTTCAAAATTTTATTTTTTTATAAAATCAAAGATTTTAAATCAAAATCCTATCTTCTCTATGGATTTGATCTAACTCACTACTTTCTATATATTTTTAATTTTTATTGAAGTCAAAATTTGATTGATAATCACGTGTCCTAACGACAACATCGCGATCGTATCAATTTTTGGCATCGTTATCGGAGAAGACACCAATTTTAATATTTGATTTCTTTGATTTTTTTGTAAATATAGCTTACTAACTTTTTTATTTTTTTTATAAAAAAAAAAAATCAAAAAAAAAAGAGATAGAAAGTATCCACTTTTGCTTGGTAAGATCAATCCTAACCCTAATCCTAACTATTTTTTTTAGTATTAATTACTGTATTTTTCTCAAATTAACCTAAAATTCACCCACATAAATCTAATAAAAATTACATGATAAGAGTAGAAATTTAATTGTTTAGAAGCATTCATCATCTTAGATTTACTTTTGGTGATCGCTGGGATAAGGTAAGCTTTCAAGTTTGATTAATTTTATGCATCTAATTTAGTTGCATAGAATCCTTTATTTGAAATTGGTTGTGCATATTCATCTCAAATCAATTTAAGGATAACACCATAACAAGATAAGGTGGAGATTTCATCACCCTTCTTTAGCCCAAAAAAACCAACCAGCATCCTGCATTAACCCTAATCTAATTAAAATTCAGTAGATGTTGACCCCTAAGATCAATTGAGTTCAGTTTGAGTATTGTGGTAAAGTCAAGTGCAAAGTAAGTTTGGACTCACCCTGAAACTGGTGTCTAAGCAAGAGGTTACAAAGGCTCTGCCTAAGTGGACTCGTGGTTATTTAATTGTTCTGTTAGCTTACCTGGCCAATCCAATTGGTATCTAAGGCAAGCAACGGGGGACCCCCATGACCCCACCTCTTACCTGGCTAGTTGAAGAAGTGAGAACAAACCCAATTTGCATTTAGGCTAAGCTATTCTACATAGAACTGTTAGGTCTAAGAAACTCGTAGGTGTCTAGATTTAATTATCTGCTAACTTGATTGCAATCAACACTCAACCACAACTAAGTCTTCTCACCTTTCATCTTTAGGTCTAGGACTTTCTTAAGGATCTCACCTTTAGAACTTCTTCTTTCTTTCTCTTCTCTTTTCTTTCTCCCTCTTTTTAAAAAAATAAAATTAAAAAAAAAATCTAAACCACACATTAGGGTTTGCACTGGTACATGCACGGTATAATTTTTTATCCTGACCTAGTTGAACCTAATCTTAAAATTGAACGACTGATCCATGTTAAACTGAAAATCAAATGGCTAAAAATTTTGAGAACCACCTAGGTAGATGAAGAAATATTTTATTACTTCACCTATAATCCATCGATGTTTCCATCATTCTATGGGATTAAATATTCTGACTCTAGTCCTGATATCGATTTGAACCTGCTAGCCCAAAAACTAAATAAAGTCACCTTTTTATAGATAAATGCCTAGCCTTAGATCTACAATCTCCTGTGCAATACATACCATCTTCTAATTATCAGGAGATTTATTCTATCTGTGCTAGCCAAGCCCATCATGTGAGTGAATGTCCCACGACTGCACAGTTTTCACTTTTCATCCAAGAACAAGTTCAAGCACTCAAGGTTACTCTAGTCCTATTAATGATTCATTCTTAAATACATATAACCAAGATTGGAGAACCACACTAATTTTTTTTGGAGATCCCAACAGACTCAGGCCTATATCCAATTTTTTTCTGTGCAAAATTTTCAAAATAGTCTCCAATACCAAAATTGCCTATAATAGTGGTCAGCCTAGTCAGCCTACTCAACTACCCAATTACAATCAACTGTCATACCCATCTCCTCAACAAACTAATCTAACTGATGATAGGTTTACCAACTCCAACAAATGATTATGACCCAACAGCAATCCCTCACCAAGCTAGAAGTACAAATAGATCAATTAACTGAATCTACCATGAGGAGAGAACTAGGTCAATTGCCAAATGAACCAATACTGAATTTTGAAAATGATCCACCCATCCACCAACCACCTGGACCTAGTCATCAATCCAATATCCCATCTAAGAATTTTCAATTTGAAAATGATAAAGTAATCTCTGGGCTTAAAAGTGATAAGATTCTTAAGGACCCATACCAAGTCCAGATGAGTGAGGCTAGTACTGATGCTAGTCAAAATGAGAATTTAGAAGAAGAGGTTAGTATTGAGACTAACCCAATAGAAGAATCTGAGTCCAAAATTGTTATTGATCTGAGTGAAAAGGATAAAAAAAGAAGATAGCAGATGAATTACCCAAGATATATCCACAAAAGTTTCATTTTCTTCAGCCCTAGAAGCTAGTTCTTCTACTCTAGAATCATCATCTCCTCCAGAATTGAAGTTATCTTTGATTACACTTGAGAACACATGTTTAAAATCAAAGATACCCTTCCAGTACCCATTACTTCAAACTCAACTCCTAACCTAAAAACTCAATTCATGAGCATTTTAGAAGAACAAATAGGAGAAATTCTTAACAAACAAGGATCTTTGAATGGGTTTGTGAATTATCTTACTAAATTAAGAACAAAGATGTAAAATACTTTCTGAAGATTGAAATAAAATACTAAAATTTATTATAAGCCATCTTCCTAAGATTGCAATCTAAAACCATTGAAATTTGTCAATCCAATATTTGATATGGGATAGATGAGAGAATCAGCATGGTCTGCTGAAGACGGTAAACTTAGCACTTTTGAGAGGTAACCAAATTTTTAATTTTTAGTTTTATACTTTTTACTATCTTTTGTATTTTATTTAGTTTAATCAAGTTTTGCTTAGTGTCTTTTGTAGGATCTGAAGACAATATTGGCTAAGTTGGGGGAGAACTAATTTTGAAAAGATTTCTGATAGTGGTATCTCTCTTTTTCATTCTCTTTATATACACCCTTCATTTTTTCTACTCCATTGAGGATAATGTCGATTAAGTTTGGGGGAGAGAATAATAAAAATTTTTAAATTTTAAAGTTCTCAAGTAAGTTAGTATTTAGTATTTAAGTACCTGATTACACTTAAGAATTGAGTTAAACCAAGCATTTTAAAAAAAATTGATGTACAGACCAGAGAGTTTATGAGATATTGAGGGATCAAGTATTAAAAAAACTCAATAAAGAGTTAAGTTTAGAACTTAAATAGTTTTCTTTGAGCATTTTTAAATTTTTCTACCAGCATTAAAGAAGAGTTTACTTTCTATGAGCTTGTGTAGATAACTATACATTTCTTCATATATATATATATATAATAAAAAAAAAGAAGAGTTTTCAAGTACTTCATACTGAGTAACCGACCTCTTTGCCTAAGGAAGCATTGAGTTTCGCATCAAAAGGTATGAAGGGTAAAGAAGCTTTGTTGTAGAGCTAGTTTTAACTTATAGCCTATTTGATTCGAGCAAGAAGGTTCGAGGGTATTCTATACCTAGTGCCCTAAAATCATCTGGTTTGAGAGTCATTGGCTGAAAACTCACTACATAGGTCAAACAGAAAGTTAAGGGGTTAAGACATTCAATAGCAGTACAATATTAAAAAAAAGAGTGAGAAAAAAAAATTTAATAAATGAAGAACGGAAGTAACAATATATTTGTCCATATGAAAGTGAATGATTTGGAGATAAAGCTAGGAATAATTTAAAAAATTTAGAAAAAAATTAGTATTTTTAGTTTAACTCCCATATTGATTAGTATTAATACCCCAATGACATACCTCACTCACGCTCTACTGAATATCAATAGCCCTTTTGAAAATTATTTGATGAAATTTGAAACTTTAAGCTAAACGATACTTAATTATAAATTCTTTCTTTACTCGAGGATGAGCAAAGCTCAAGTTGGAGGATATGATAAGTGACATATTTTTATATTTATTGTAGGTATTTTTGATAATTTATGGTGCTAATATTTTTTTAAAAACTAATTTTATTAATAAATTAGATTTTTTTATAAAAATAAATAATTTTAAAAAATATATAAAATTAGAGCATATTTATGAAAAATAGTGTTAATTCAATTGAGCAATTTAAGCATCAAAATAATGAAAAATTTTTAAAAAATTTAATGTATATTTTTTTAATTTTTCAAATAAAAATCAGAGCAAAAATGAGCCAAAATATCCTTAAAAAAAGCTTAAAAAAGACCTCCGGTGTATGGTGGACCGACCGGTCGGTCCACGAAATTAGGGTGCGGTCCATCAAAAATTTCACATGATTCACAGGCATGACTCACAGCGGGCAGAAGGTATTTTTCACGAACGGACGGTCAGGATTCAAACTAAGGCAGATCGAACGGCTACTGTTCCTGTCGGTTTATAAGAGAAATTTTGTACAATCCAATGGCCGAAAATGCATCCATCATCAGATCCGACAGTCCAGACTCATTGCCGACTTTGAATAGGACTCTTTTGCATGATCGACAGCCCAAAACCAATCTGAACCTAGATCGGATGGCTGTGGTTTGATCCGACTTTGATAAGGATTAAAACTATGAATTTTGATCAGATCTGGGTGGTTCAAACTCCATCCGATGGTCAAAAATTTTTTTAAGGGTTTTTATATGATTTTTAAGGATTTAGGACTCCTTTTCCTATCAAAAAATTATGAAATTTCATCTATAAATAGGAAGTCCAAGAATAAGCTTTGGGAGCAAAAAAATTGAATAGAAATATAAAAAAAATAGAAAAAAAATAGATAGATTTAGGAACCGAGAGAAGAAGGAGAAAAGTCGGTTTGCTCTACGGAGTATGACGGAAGAAGGAGAGGTCATCAACCATCTTTCTGATGAGGCTAGACTGATCAACTTCAGATCTTTATTACAGTTTTATTTTATTATTTTTTTTAAATTCTCTGTACTTGAATTTCAATTTCAATTAATATAAAATTTATTTTCTTGCACTTTAAATTTCTATCTTTTATTTTTTTACAAGTAGATGCTAGAATCTAGTTAGTAGATCTTAGTATCAATTTATTTTATACACTTTAAATTCTTATTATTTATTTTTATTGTAAGTAGATGCTAGAATCTAAATAGTAGATCTTAGTACTGGATTTATTTTTCATATTTTTAATTTTTATTTTCTGACTTAAATTACTTTTCTTCAAAATTTTATTTTTTTTTAAAATCAAAGATTTCAAATCAAAATCCTGCCTTCTCTGTGGATTCAACTCAACTCACTACTTTCTATGTATTTTTACTTTTTATTGAAGTCAGAATTTGATTGATAATCATGGTGTCCTAACAACAACATCACAATCGTATCAATTTCAAGAGGACGAGCAGTTTCTTAACGTTGGAGATGGAAGCCTTATTCCAGTTCTGGCCTTGAAACTTTACAGCTTGTCTTCGAGTCCAGTAATATCATATTAGATGATTGTCATTATTGTTCCTTCTTTATGATGAATGTCATCTCTATAGGCTTTTTGGCCAAACTTGGTTACAAATTTATAATAAAGGATGATTTTTGTGATATCATTATGAATGATACTATAATTATGTTGGATAATTAAAACATGAATATACATAATATCATGGTCGTTAGTGTAATGTATACACCTAGTAAATATCCCAAAATAGATAATGTCAGCGAATCCTACCTTTGGTATTATAGGCTTGATCATGTGAACAAGAATAGGATTGATAGGTTGATCAAGGAATGCGTTCTTGAGATAAATGATTGTGAATCATTGCTTACTGTGAATCTTGTCTACTTGGTAAGATGACTAAGTCATCTTTTAAAGAAAAGATGAAAGAGCCAGTGATGTCCTAGGTCTAAAACATACTGATGTATGTGGGCCTATGCACATAAGTGCCAGAGGAGGATACTACTACTTATTACGTTTACAGATGACCTATCGAGGTATGGGTATGTCTATCTTATGAAGCATAAGTCAGAATCATTTGTGTTGCTCCTTGAATTAATTTTGATGATTACAAAGCATTTGAGAGGATTACCAATGATTTTGGCTTGAAAAAAGATTTATTTTATTTCAGGGCAAAATCATAATTTTATCAGATCTGATTCGAAAGCCTCAAGAGCAAGAACAAAATATGTGTAATCTATTAGAGGTAATTTCAATATTTTTGAAAGTATATTTTGTAAAAAAATCAGGTTTATATTTTTGAGTCAACCCCATGAGTCGACTAATGGCTAAAAGGGCTGAATGACACACAAAATTTTTGGCTGGCATACTCTGTGAGTCGACCCCATGAGTCGATCCCTTGGCATGAGTCGACCTCTGCTGCTCTGCAGGTCAAAATTATAGAACAGTCATTTTCTGCTCTTTTCACAGAGGTCGACCCCATGAGTCGACCCATGAGCATGAGTCGACCCCTGTGATGGGAAATTTCCACAACGGCTAGTTTTTAATCCATTTTGATTGTATTTAATGCTCATTTAATATGCTCTAACGGCTCTATTTCAGCTCAGATTACTCTCCACCATTATTTGAAGTTATAAAAGGTACTTAAAGGAGGGAATCAAAGACAAGAAAGAGATTTGAAAAAGGTTCTTCAAGCATTCATTTCAACCCTAAGCAAGAGCCCACTTAAAAAGGTCAAGAAGCTTTTATTTCAAGTTCATCAACTCCTCAAGAGCTCATTCAAGTCTCCAACCACTTGAGAAAATCAGAAGGCTTGCTTCTTATTATGTAAAGTATATTTAAAGCTTTATTTGCTCATCAAAGGAGCTAAATTTATATTTTCGTGTGATTAACTCACATACCCTATTTTGTCTTGATATTTTATTTTGAAAGGTTCCAAAACATGAAAAAGTTAATCCGAACTTGAATCGATTGTATTGGGTTGGCTTGTATCCAAAAATAAGTATTTTAGCTTGGAATAGCTAGAGTCGGAGGTTCGACATTGTATTGGTTGGCTTGTACCTGAGAAACAAGTGTTCTAGCTTGGAATAGCTAGAGTCGAAGGTTTCGATATTGTATTCGAGTTGAATACAGTTTAGTGGATTTGAATTTTCAAGTAAGAGCTTGGGGAGTGGATGTAGGTGTAAGGTTGGCACCGAACCACTATAAATCTTCTTGTTTGTGTTGTGCTTACTTGCTCTCCTTTTAAATTTTTTTATCCTCTTGCATTCTTGCATCCAACTTTTACACCTTGCATAAATTATACTCTCCATACTTATCTTGCTCATTGTTAAATAATCTTCATAGTTGTAAGTTAAGTTTAAATTTTTTAAAAATCCAATTCACCCTCCTCTTGGGTTGCATAGTTGGGCAACAAGTGGTATCAGAGCTCGATGCTCTAGCCCTACTTTGATTTAACAATCAAAGAGCTAAAGATCTATGGCAACTCAATTGGCACTTCTCTAGTCAAGGGGCAGTACATAAACCGACCTCCACTTTTCAATGGGTCAAACTATACTTATTGAAAAGCTCGGATGAAAATCTTTATTCAAGCACTTGACTATGATATGTGAAGTATCATAGTAAATGAACCACACACACCCACTAAATTAATTGATGGTGTGAAATCAATCAAATCCGAAAAAGAATGGGATGAGGTTGATAAGAAAATGGCTCAACTAAATGCTAAAGCCATGAATATTTTGTATTGTGCTCTAGATGCTAATGAATTCAATCGTATTTCAATATGCATGTCTGCTAAGAAATATGGGATAGATTAGAAGTAACTCATGAAGGAACTAATCAAGTGAAGGAATCCAAAATTAACATGCTCATGCATAAATATGAACTTTTTAAAATGGAGCATGATGAATCTATAACTGAAATATTTACTCATTTTACTGATATTATAAATGGTCTAAAAAGTCTTAGTAAGTCTTATTCTAACAGTGATCTCGTGAGAAAGATTCTTAGGTCCTTACCAAGAACTTGGGAAGCCAAAGTGACCGCTATCCAAGAAGCCAAAGATCTGAACATCCTACCCTTGGAAGAGCTTCTAGGATCACTGATGACACGAGCTGAGCATGAAACAATATCAAGAAGAAGAAGTCAAAAAGAAGAGGACAATCACCCTCAAATCCACGGCTCAACTTGATGAAGAAACTGATGATACGAAAATGAAGAGCAGGATGAAGAAATGGCTCTCATTACTAGAAGGTTTAAGAAGTTTTTGAGGAAAAAGAAATAAGGATGAGGAAGAGGCCACCCACAAAAGGAAACACAGCAAAGAGAAAGATAAGAGCAATCCCTTATTTGCTATGAATACAAGAAATCGGACACTTTAAGTCTGAATGCCCACAACTGAAGAAGGATCCAAGAAGTACAAGAAGAAGGCCATGATGGCTACATGGAGTGGAAGTGATGAGTCAAGCTCCGAAGAAGAAGACTCAAATGAACAAGCCAACTTGTGCCTTATGGCACATGAAAATGAGGTAAATTCTGAAACTCCTATTGACTTTACCTTTGAAGAACTTCATAAAGTTTTTATGATTTAATTGATGAACTAAAGAAGCTAGGGTAAAGAACAAAGAGTTAAAATCAAAAATCAATCTTACTAAAACAAAATGAGAGTATTTCTAATGAAAAATCTACCTGTCTCAAGAAAATCTGAATTTAAAGAATGAGATGCCCAGTTAAAACCAATGGTTGAAAAATTCACTTTAAGTTAAATAAACTTCACATGATACTGACAATCAAAAAGTCATTTATGATAAAGTCGGTCTTGGATATAACCCTTTAAAGAAATAAAAATTTCTAAAAAATATCTTTGTAAACTCATCATATAACAAGTTTTCAAATATAACTTGCTTTAAATATGGTAGAATAGGACACAAATCCTATTCATGTTCTTCTAACAAATCTGAAAATTTCAATGTAAAGAAAATATGGTTCAAAAGGAACCATTATGACTAACCAAAAAGGATCCAAGAAAACTTGGGTACCAAAAGTCAAAACTTGATTCTTGTGTATAGGTGTGTCTTGCATTCCAAGGAGCAAACGGAGATGGTATCTTGATAGCGGGTGCTCAAGATACATGACTGGTGATGATCCCAATTCATCACACTTGTTGCTAAAAATGGAGGGATGGTCACCTTTGGAGACAATGGCAAAGAAAAGATCATTGGTATAGGTAACATTGGTATCACTCCCTCCAAGTATATTAAAAAATTTTATTATAGATAGTTTAAAACATAATTTATTAAGCATCAGTCAATTTTGTGATAAAGGATACAAAGTCATTTTGAATCTTCATAATTAAATCAAATCTTTTAGATCTAAAAATTAACATATATGATATGTTTAATTTAAGTTTAGTTCTAAAATTAGAATGATTAAAAAATTACATCAAACTGATATAAGGTTGTCCTGATATTGGGTTTACCCCCTATATTATAAAGGTTGTCCTAGTTTGATGTGAATCAATTTTTGAAAAATATTTTTTAAAATATTTTAATTATTATTTTAAATTTAATTATATATATATTTGATATTGTAAATTTAATTTTAGATCTAAAATTTGATGTATTTAGATGCATACCAAATAGGTAAACAAACACGAGTCTCATTCAAATCTAAAAATGTTGTTTCAACTTCTAGGCCATTAGAACTATTGTACATGAATTTATTTGGACCTACTAGAACTACTAGTCTAGGTGGAAAATGATATGGTTTTATAATTATTGATGATTTTCTCATTTTACATGGTCTTCTTTTGGCACATAAGGATGAAACTTTTCATGTTTTCTCTAAATTTTATCGAAAAAGTCACAAATGAAAAGGTTTTTCAATTCAAAATATTCGAAGTGATCATGGAACCAATTTAAAAATCAATATTTTGAAAAGTTTTGTGATGAAAAAGGAATTGGCCATAATTTTCAGACCTAGGACACCCAACAAAATAGGTAGTAGAAAGAAAAAATAGAACTCTTGAAGAAATGGCCGTACCATGCTATGTGAAAGCAACCTTCCAAATACTTTTGGGGAAGCAATTAACATGGCATATTATATATTAAACCATGCTTTAATTAGATAAATTTTAAAGAAAATCCCTATGAGCTTTGGAAAGGAAGAAAACCAAACATTGCATATTTTCATATTTTTGGTTGCCGATGTTTTGTGTTAAATAATGGTAAAGAAAGATTAGAAAAATTTGATGCAAAGTCCGATGAAGCAATTTTTCTTGGTTACTCCTCTTCTAGTAAAGTCTTTAGAGTTTTCAACAAAAGAACCTTAGTAGTAGAGGAGTCAATACATGTTGTCTTTGATGAAACTAACGATCTTCCTTCAAGGAAGAATGAAGGTATTGATGATGCAGATCCTCTTATAGAAGGGATGAAGAAATCACTTTAAAAGATTCAACCATTCAAGATGATGAAGAACATGAAGACAAACAGGATGAGGAAGGTGAAGAACAATAAGAACAACCTCAAGGTACAAATGATCTATCCAAAGAATGGAGGTATGATCACAATCACCCAAAGAAACTAATCATTGGTGATCCTACACATGGTGTAAGAACTCGTTCCTCACTTAGAGATGCATTCAATCATTTTGCTTTTGTCTCTCATCTTGAACCTAAAACATAGATGAAGCTGAAAAAGATTATAATTGGATTAATGCAATGCAAGAAGAACTTAATCAATTCGAAAAAATAATGTATGGACTTTAGTATAAGACCTAAAAATTATTCAATAATTGACACAAATGGGTATATAGGAATAAATTGGATGAACATGAAAATATAATAAAAATAAAGAAGATTGGTTGCAAAAGGTTATAATCAAGAAGAAGGAATTGATTTTGATGAGACCTTTGCACCTGTTGCTAGATTAGAAGCAATTAGACTTCTACTTACATATGCTTGCTTTATGAATTTTAAGTTATTTCAAATGGATGTCAAAAGTGCTTTTCTAAATGGATATATTGCTGAAGAAGTTTATGTAGAACAACCCTCAGATTTTGAAAATCATGCTTTTTCTAATCATATTTTTAAATTAAATAAAGCTCTATATGGTTTAAAACAAGCACCCAGGGCTTGGTATGAAAGGCTAAGCAAATTTCTACTTAATAATAATTTTTCAAGAGAAAATGTAGACACAACCCTTTTCATTAAAAGAAATCAAGATGATATATTAGTTATACAAATATATGTTGATGACATTATTTTTGGGATCTACTAATGAAACTCTTTGTCAAGATTTTGCAAAGCTCATGCAGGAGGAGTTCGAGATGAGCATGATGGGAGAACTTACATTCTTCTCGGACTCTAAATCAAACAAATAAAGGAAGAATCTCCATCATCCAAAGCAAGTACATAAGAGAATTACTCAAAAAATTTAGAATGGAGAACTCCAAAGCAATTGGCACACCCATGAGCCCATCATGTAAGCTTGACAAGGACGAAGAAGGTAAAAGTGTAGACTTAAAATTTTATAGAGGATGATTGGTTCTCTATTATATTTAACTGCTAGTAGATCTGATATTATGTTTAGTATTTGTCTATGTGCTCGCTTTCAATCAAATCCAAAAGAATCACACTTGAATGCAGTTAAAAAATTTAGATATTTAAATGGTATACAAACTCTAGATTATGTATTCTAAGGACTCATTAATTGACTTAATAGGATATTCAGATACCGATTTTGCTGGATGTAGATTAGATAGAAAAATACTAGTGAACTTGTCAATTTTTGGAGTTAACCTAATCTCTTGTTTAGCAAGAAACAAAATTTGGTAGCACTGTCCACAGCCGAAGTCCGAATACATTGCAGCGGAAGTTTTGTGCTCAAATCTTGTGGATTAAGTAACAACTCGAAGATTTGGTATCAAACTCAATGAAACTCTCATAAGATGTGATAACACTAGTGCTATAAATCTCACTAAAAATTCAATTCAGCATTCTAGATCAAAACATATTGAAATCAGTATCATTTCATAAGAGAACATGTCCAACATAAAGACATAATTTTAAATTATATTTGTACTAAAAAATAATTGCTGACATCTTTACCAAGGCCTTAAGTGAAGATAGATTCTGTGAAATTAGGAGAGAATTAGGAATCCTTGATCCATCAGCTTAAGTATCTATCTGATTCCAAATTCTCAATGCCAAAAATTCATTGAATCAATTTTGAAGCTCAATTTCTTTTTGTTTTGAACTCAAAAGCTCATTCACATGATCAATATTTGAGTAAACATCTTTTCTTAAAGTTTCAATTTTTTTTCAAATTGTTTCATCATTTTTCTGAATTTCTCTATGCCATGAGTCGACCCCCAGGGTGACCCTAGGGCAAACTTGTAATTATATCAAAACCCTTCGGATGCTCTCTTTTCATTGGGAATTCTCTTAGAGTCGACCCAACACTCCACCTTCTTCCTTCCACCTACCAAAGGTCTCCCTCTCTTCTTCCTCAAACCTAAGACTTTCCTCAAAATTCCTCTCCCACCGACTCTCTCACTCCAAATCGCCCACTTAGGAACCAAGTTCCTCCCCTTCTCCTTCTTCATTTGGAGCGATTCGAGCTTACCCTAGACTTATCTGTCTCCTCCAAATCGGCACATCACTTCTCCAAAATCCTTATCTTTCCACTAAAAAAATCCTTCATCTCTCCCTCACATTTGCTCTCCTAAGTTTCATGCTAGTCCTGCCTGTGCAAATGGCTCCCAAGATGAAGCTTCCATAGAGGAGAAAATCTATTCGCAGATTGGAGAAAAGTGTGCACCAAAAGAGACTAGCAATCAAGACCACTTTTGCTTCAAACCCGACTCCTGGTTCAGCTTCAGCTTCAACCCGGTCACCAATCAGCCCTAGTAAGGTACCCTCTCTGATAGGAAAGTAGAACCCGAGAAAAATATTGATTTCAGATTTTTTGAAAAAGAAGGTTCACCATTGGATCAAAGATTAAGGACCAAGGATGGAAATTTTACTGCTCCTTAAAAGAAAACACATATGTCGATCTTGTCAGAGAATTTTATCTAAATTTGAGGTACAGCAATGAAACAGTGAAATCCACAGTGAAGGGTGTAGACATTAGCTAGATCCTGTGCTTTTGGGACAGATACTTCATTTACCATGTGAGGGGTATATCAACATGGAGATCCCAGTTAAAGAGGAAGGAATAAATGTTATCCTAGGAGAACCTTCACTGGAAGTCTGAACAAATTAGAGGCAAAGATTCTTTCTATTGAGATGAGACTGCTACACCATATGGTAATCAAATTATTTTTCCCTAGAAGTGGTAGACACGATCTTCTTTCTGATAGGAACATCTGTATTATATACCATGTGATCACACAAACCCCCTTGAACCTCCCTGCATTGATGTTTGAGGCCATGAGAGAGATCTTGAACAGGTCCAAGGCACACTTGCCTTTTGGTATGGCTCTCACCTTAGTTTTTAGGAGGTTTAGAGTTAGTTTTGAGGGAGAGGCTATAGCGAGACTATCCCACTCTGACACTATCAACTGCCACACATTGCACCGCATGGGATTTTCTAAAACTGATGGCGGTTGGACAAAAGATGTGGAAGAGAGAGCTGAGGATAGAGCAGAGGAGAAGGACCATCCTCACCCCTTCGTGATCACAGAGGAATATCACCAGATATTCAGTTTGTTTCTGATCACGAGGCCAGCCCATCAGAGTCTGCGAGGAGACATACTTCAGTTCCACAGCCAGACAGCAGGGCACATCCTTCAGAGCTCAGATTGGCAGATGATCAGATTGAGATCATATACCAGCGTGTAGCATCCATTCTATCTCGATAGTTTGGTACTTCAATCTTTGCACAGGGATCAACATCTCAGGATGTATCTGATCAGACACTGATCTCTCACATTTTCACTATTTTTCAAATGATTACTGATCAGTCGGTATGCATTGAGCAGCTTGAGGATTGTATATTGAGACTGACTGGCAGAGTACTTGACTTGCAGGGGTAAGTGTTAGTTTAGCCC
>NC_026000.2:40385993-40432814 GCF_000442705.2 Elaeis guineensis | reverse complement strand
GGTGACACTGATATGGCATGCAGGTGAGATATAAGGGTATATCATCACTGAATAAGTGACTCACCTGCTAAGCATTCTGCTGTCAAGAGCTACTCGTGAGACACATGAGTATAAATATCTTTCAGACCTGAGATCATCATAGTGACTTGCAAGCAACTCACTGTGCTTTGGTACCGAACTATCTGGATTTTTAATGCAGTGATGGAAGGCTACTGTGTACAGTTAAGTACTTCGAAGTCTGTGTGTGGATCAAGATGAGATTGACCCCTCCAGATTATTGGAGTAGATGTATGCTGTATTTCAATTTAGTAAAGCCTTGCCAAGGTAATCATGAGATGATTTGAAAGGTTAAAATACAATATGGATGAAGCAATCTCGATTCACATTAACTGAGACCATCCTAGAGATCCAGGGTCAAAAGGATGAATTATGTGGTAACCATGAGTATGGGTTCTAAAATATTCTTTTACGATAATTCGATCTATCTGGATGTTGAAAATCATTGCTAGATGGTATCTCGATTAGTGCAAAAATTGGTTCTGTGCTACCGACTTAGTGTTTAAATCTATGGAGTCACGCACACAAGTCAAACAAAGTAGAAAGAATTGACCTATGTTTATATGCCCAATCTGAAGTACTTGACTTGATTGAACATATAAGCTAACTTGATTGAGAATTGAGTTATGGGTCAAATAAATTGAAGAGTTGACTATGTCTAACTAGCACTACACATGAGGTTCAGTTCAATCCAGAGATAACAGTTTCTATCTATGATCTATAGAAATATGAAAGATTGAATTTAAGTACTAATTAATTTTAGATTAGATTTAATTAATTAGACTTAAATAGATCCAAAATTCAAGTTAGACTTAGTACAAAAATCCTAAAGAGTTTAGGATTGACAGTCTTTCGAAATTATTTTGAACCGGCTTCGAATCGGATTCGAATCGGACTATTTTGGATGAGATATGAGTATTCCTACTTACATGAGAATACCACTTATGAAGCATGATCAAAAATTAGTTTTGTGCTTATTTGGGCATCCCAAGTGGGTGTGGGGTGCAAAGTGGATGTCATAAGTGATGGCAATTATATCTCATATAGGAGTCCTTCTTTCATAGTATTGGATCAATTCAAATTAGATTTGAATAAAGAATCCTCCTCTCATTGGATCATGAGAATCATCTATAAATAGAGAGGGTTCTACCTATGATAAAAAAGAGAATAGAATAGCAAACAAATCAAATTGAGAGAAGAGAGAAAGAGAGAGATAGGCATGTGAAGAGAGAGGTCCTTCATCTTTACATCTCTCCCTTTGTTGCTGCCTTCTCTCCTTGGGCATGGATCCTTCTTGGGCATCCTATCTGCTGGTGTGAGATGTCACATCATCACATCTCATCCCTCGATTGATTGAGTTACGAATTAATTGGATTGAAGTTCATCCTGCTTTCTTGCGACGTCTGACATGCATGCGAAGTAGAGGGTCTGCATATCCAGCCTTTGTGAAGATTTATATCAGATAATTTAGGATTTGATCCCTAGTTTCACTGTAATTTAGGTAAGAATTTGATCCATAAACAAGTAGAACATTAGAAAAATTTTTAGATGCAACATGGACATTCTGGAGAAAACTGTTCCTTCCCTTTAGACATGGGGTGTCTATCTCAATTGTATCAGACAGAGATCCTTGATTCACGTCACGATTTTGGCCAGGGCTACAGAAGGCTTTAGGTACCAAATTAAGATTCACTATAGCTTTCCATCCTCAGACTGATGGGCAGTCAGAGAGGACCATTCAGACTTTAGAGGATATGCTTTGGGCTTATGTAATGGAGTTTTTAAAAAATTGGGGTATCTACCATTGATGGAGTTTGCATATAATAACAGTTATCATTTCAGTATCGATGTAGCACCATATGAGGCTCTATATGGTAGAAAATATAAAACTCCAGTGTGTTGAGATGAGGAAGGAGATAAAAAGCTATTAGGACCAGAGATAGTACAGATGACTGCAGATCAAGTTAGAACAATCAGAGAAAAACTAATGGTAGCCCAAAATAGACAGAAAAAGCATGCAGATCTAAAGTATAGAGAGATAAAATTTAATGTGAGTGATAAAGTATTTCTTAAAGTCTCTCCATGGAAAGATATACTAAGGTTTGGAAAGAAAAGAAAGTTAGTCCAAGATACATCGGACCTTGTGAGATAGTATAGTGTATTGGATGGTTGCATATCATTTAGCCCTACCACCAGAGCTTGCCCGAATTCATAATGTATTCCATATTTTATACTATGGAGGTATATTTCAGATCCATCTCATGTACTACAGTCCAAACCAGTTGAATTGAAGGAAGATTTATCTTATCCAGATACACTAGTGGTGATTCTAAATAAAAAAATGAAACAATTATGTAATCAGATTATTGTTAGATGTATGTCCTAGAAGTCAATTGTTGGTTAACATATTTTTATTCTATGACACATATATGTACTTAAACCATTGATTTAATCAATAAAAGATTTTTTTTTTCATTCAATGTTATGTGTCTTTGAATCATCTTTGAAATTGATGTTACGATAATATTCTCAAGTGTTAAGAATTAGAAGCATGTATGTGTTGGAAAACGTAAGCGATTTCATGCATGTATTTTGAATTTTTTCGAATAAATTATAATGAAAGATAATTAGATTAATCAAATTAATCTAATATGTATATGATCTAATCATCAAATCAATCTACTCAAAGATCTATGACATGATATGTCACATATGAAATCTGAAAAATACTGAAAATAAAATCAGCATGCATGCATGTGAGCAGTAGATTATATCTACTTCTAATATGAGTTCAGAACTCGATATCTGAGTATGGATCGATGATCACTGCTATTGAGAGACATGATAAAGAGGATCCTTGCTGATTGCTTGCAGCCACACATACTTCGATCTCTACAAAAAATCACTCGAAGTCCCGATCTGATCGATCTTCTTGGAGTGCTAGCTCGCATAAAGACCTTCTTCTTGGTTGTTCTGGATCTTTTCTTCAAATCTCTAAAACCTTTTAGAGGTTGAAGACGGACTTCTAGAGGAGATGAAAAGGTAAAGAAAGATGAAGAGAAAATAATTTTTCTCTTATTTTTCTCTCTTCCAAATCCAAAGGATCAAAAACCTATAATTAGATTTTTGTGCACACACCAAGAGAAGAGGACCCTCCTCTATTTTTCTACACCAAGAACTCTTGCTCAAGACCCTCAACATGTAGAGCACTCTCTCTACTCTCTTACATGCATAAAAAGAGAAACAAACCCCTTTTATAGGTGTGTAATAAGTTGGGTGAAGAGTCCTAAGGATCTTGGACTCTACCAAGATGTCGCCTCCCTTCATAATTCCACATCCAAAACATAGCAAAAAAATATGGACATCCTTTTCCATATTTTTTTATGTTAAATCAATTCTCTAAATGATCTCTCAAAAAAATATCCTTAAAATATCACACATATAAAGAAAAAAAATAAGTTGGCATGGAGAGGTGATTTGGGTAAGAATAGATTTTTTGATAAGGAATATTTTGAAATCTAATTTCAAATTTTTTTTTATCAAAACCAAATTAGATTGGAGGTGAGATAGAAAAGGTAAAGGACTCTTTAGTGTAAAAAATATTATGCAAAAACTATTTATGCGTGAAGATATATAGTGTCAAAGTGGAGGCATATAGAGAAAGAGTCCTATTCCAATAAGGACTCTTAATTTTCTTATTTGAATCCAAACTAAATCACATCTGGTTTAGCCCAAATAAATTATATAAATCTAATATAATTTGGTTCATAAATTTTTAATCAAATTTAATCAAATTAAAAATTGATTGAACCAAAGTCCTGATCAAATCAAGGATAATTCTCCCTTAGCCATTAGGTCATCTCATAACCTAATCGGATCAAACCTAATTGAATCTAATTCAATTAAATTTTATTTAATCTTCTTCACTCAATCAAATTGAGATAATTAGTAATTAATTGCTAATTAATCTTTATTAATTACTAACACTTGGTGAATTAATTTATTATAACTTTTACATAAGGTTAACCATCAATTGAATTGATGATTAAGCCCTTGAACGATTCTCAATCGTTGATCAGCCACATGATCAGTCAAAAACTTTTTTGAGTGTGACCCATAGGTTGAATCTAAGCCAGTAGTATAAAAATAACTTTCTGAACCAATCGATGTAACATCTAGCAATGGTGACCCGACGTCTGGATAGATCGAATGAAGGTAAAGCAACATTCAAGAACTTATTAGGTATGTTACCATATAATTTATCTCTTTGATCCAAATGCTCGAGGATGATCTAGAATTTAATTATCAATCCTAGATAAATCATCCAATTGTATTTCAATCTTTTTCAAATCCATCATGTGGATTATCCGAGCTCAGATTTTGCTAAATTGAAAAACACTGATGCATATCTCCTACTAATTCAGAGAGCTCAATCTCATCTTGACTTACGCACCGACTTGACAAGTACTTGACTGCACCTAAAAATCTTCCATCACTGAATTAAAAACTCAGTTAGTCCGATGCCAAAGTATAATGAGTTGCTTATAAGTTACCTGGTGATCTCAGATTGAAGGGATACTTGTACCCATACCCTTCGCGAGCTACCCTTGACAGCAGAGTACTTCGCAGTTGGTCACGTTCAGTAACGATAACTCCTACATCTCACCTGCATGCCATACCAGTGTCTCTGCACTATTCGATTACAAGGACAATCAATGCATATGGCACACAACAACCTACACTTGATATCGCTATCGTCCTAGTAATAGCGTATCATTTGGTCATGAATCAATTTAAGGACTATGCGATAAATCTTTCTTTATCGATCAAAGTAGTCCTAAGGACTTCATCACAACATAGGAGTTCGTTAGAAGATATAATCTTGTGATAAAAAAAATATCAAATAACTTTTATTATTTATCAATTCATATACATTTATAATTAACACAATCATCAAACGATTGGCTTTAGGACATATTTTCCAATAACTCCCACTTAAACTAAAGCCAATCAGTATAGTATCATATATCCATCTTCAATTTATCATCTCAAAACTCTTAGATACTGAGGCTTTAGTAAATGGATTGGTCAATTTTTCTTTCCATCGATCTTCTAAAGATTGACATCATCTTAATAGATTTTTCGAATAAGGTGGTAGCGATGCAAAATACTTGGTAAGCTAATGGGACTTCGGCTCCTTGACATGAGCTACAGCTCTGATGCTGTATAATATAGCAGAACTATCATTGAAGGGTGCCACTCCTAGCTTGTCAGTGAACCTATACAATCACATAGCTTCCTTGCAAGCATCGAATGCTGCAATGCATTCTGCCTTGCAATTTGAATTTGGCTATATTGCTCTACTTGGAACCTTTCCAGCAGATTGCTCCATTATTTAGGATAAAGATATATTTCAATAAATTTTTGTTATTATTATGTCTAACCAAAAATTGGAGTCACACTCTATAAATTTTTAAGTCAGATTCTCCATAACCGAGTCACCGGTCCTTAGTATTTCTCAAATACTTAAGGATAACCTTCCAGTAATTCTCATCCAAATTTTGCAAATATTCACTCACTACCCTAATGAGTATACCATATCTGATCTCATACATAGTGTATATGATAGAATAAATTTTACTCATAAATATCCTATGTACGTTGGATTGAAAAAATTCAAGCAGTCTCTTAGATCTATTTTTATAGATCTTCATTTCTAAGATGAGGGATACTTTTCTCAAAATCTTTTATGGAGAACAATAATAATAGCAAAATTTTTATTCTCTATAATACAAGAATATTATTTCTAATTAAAAAAATTTTATTCACATACAAAATAAGAAATATACTCACAGAACTATTAATCCATTTGTATTTACAGGCTTCTTCTTCGTTCTCAACAAAGCCATGCATTTTGATCACTTATCAAAATGCATATTGCAACTTCGAAATATTTATCATTCCCACAAGAAAAAATTATCTCATTATGGTCAATACCATAATATTGATAATATCCTTAGGCAACTAGATGAGCTTTGTAGGTCTCCACCTTCTCATCTGCGCTCTCTGATCCTATTAAAGATCCATTTACACCCTGTGGGTACTATCCTTTCGAGTGGATCAACGAGTATCCATACATCATTGATCATTATAGACTTTATTTTAGACTTTATGGCTCCAAGCCACTAATCAAAGTCGAACTTCTGTATGGCATCCATATAGGTGATCAGATCCTTATTCTTATCGAGTCCAACAGGATCATGTCCCAGATCTAAAAATCAAAGTCTCTATCCGATGGATATGGTACTCTATCAAATCTCCTTAATGATGCCTCTATAATAGATTCTAGGTTTGATCTAATCAAATTTGGTTCTATGGGTTCACCAGATTGTCTCAGTTCTTCTATCTATCGAACTTCATAAGTTCTATATTAAAAGTATCTGTACCTTCACCAAGGTACTCTTTTTCTAAAAAAATATCGAACAACTCTTATTCTTTAGCATGGTAGAAGTTATATCCTCTAGATTCTTTGGGATATCCTATAGAATAATATATATAAGATCGGGATCCAAGTTAATTGGTTTACAAATGCTCGACATAAACTAAACACTCCCAAACTCTAAGATAAGAAAGTATCAGCTTATGCCTAATCCATATCTCATATGGAGTCTTTATGATTGATTAGTTCGAAATTCAGTTCAGAATATGACAAATAGTCTTAAGAGTATAACCGTAAAAAGAGACTAGCAGATTTATAAACACCATCATGGATCGAACTATGTCTAACAAAATCGATCCAATAAGAGAGAATCCTATTCTCTTCTAGATATATCAAAAAAATTCATCGAAAGGGCATTCTCCTCTTTGGTCTGATCGAAAAATTTCAATGCTCTTTCCAGTTTGTTTCTCTATCTTATTATAAAATTATTTAAATATTTTAAATAATCTAAACTCATGACAAACATGTTCGTAGATCTAATACGTCAGTATGTGTCAGACTCAAAACATCATTGGCTCATTCATCTTTTTCAGCAAAAGATGACTTGATCATCTTACTAAGGAGATAGGATTGACAGGTTGACAATGATTCACAATCATTGATTTTGAGAATTATTCTATTGATCCTATTCTTATTTATATGATCGAGCTTAAATTATCAAAGGTAGGCTTCCATGACATTATCTACTCTAAGGAGTTTGTTTGATTGTGTACAATACACTAACAGACTATCATTTCTTAGTTATCCACATGATTTTGACATAATTTATAATGATATCAAAAAATCATTAGACAATAGTGACAATCACTTAAAATGATATTATTAGAATTAAAAATAGGCTCGATGATTTCTAAAATCAGGATTGGAATATAACTTCCAACTCCAACATTCGAGAATCTCTTACTGTTTTCAAACTTTCTACTAACCTGAAGTCGTTGCAACAATTTGCATGGACTTTCGATATCCAATATCTAGGTACTAGTATCACAGATAAAAAAATCACAAGGTGTTATCATATAAGTACTTTGTCCAGTAATCCTTTACTGATTCTCTTTCTTTGCCTGTTCGGATCAAGGGACTCTGTCAGACTAGGTTAATCTTAGACTCTTTTATCAGTTCGAACTCATTAGCCCAAGCATGACTCTTTTGCACCTTCTTTTTCTTTTTTTTTCTCAAAGAATTATTATTCCACTGAAGATACATCTTCAAAGGTGCAAAAAGAACTCCTTCAATATTTGAAAGATTTTCTCCCACTGAACATCATCGAATTTATAACTAAATTCGTATTCTTTGTGCTCTCAAAAATATCACATGATTATGCGATCATTTGATCTTTTTTGATAAGTATCTTTGATCGCATCATGTGTGTTGACATGGAACATCATGTATTGGATCCATAATCATATTTAGGATCCATTCATGCTCTCGAAGTATTTGCAACTTTGGATACCAATTATCGAAGTTGGGTCCTATATGTCACTATCAAACAATGAATAAAGCAACAGACATCGAGCCATAACTGAAAGAAAAAAACTCAAGATCTCTATATTTATGAATTGATTAAGCCTAAAGACTTAGATTTTAGTCTAAAGGTTCTCCCACTATTTTGATTGAATTGGTAGCCTCTACCTCCAATCCAAGAAATTATCCTAATTCCTTAATGGGTACTAGAATCCACACAGACTGCACATGAGTCTGACTTTGGCCGACTCACCCATGTGCATCTATAGATAGGTTCTTAGCCAATTGTTTCTTCAAACAATTTTTAGTAATTAATTTCACCCCAGGTAACTTTTCATTTGATTTTGGTCTTCTCTATAAGCCCTGGTTAGGTCCAACCATTAACATGATCGTACTTATGAATCCAACTACCAAATAATTAGGCCTGACTTTGACCAACTAATCTGATCACTTGACAGAGAGACTCAACTAAGTCATCATATTATTGAATGATAATTTTAATAGCAAATGAATACCAGGCCTTTGGGCCTCCAATGATCATCATATTAATGGATCCATTATCACCCAACTTAATGGGAGGCTAAGATCTAGTTATCCCCATAACTAGCTCATTTTATGGATTTAATAATTTAGAAGATTTAATTTATGAGTCAAAAAAAGAGAAGAGATCAACCAGTAAACCACAATCCTCCCACTGACTTCATCAAGTCATTGAATTGGATGAAGGTCATGCTGGTTAAACTGGCATCTAGATCAGTCACACTGATCAACCTTAATGATATGGTTCAACTCGAATCACTTGACGGTCTAATCAAGATATAATTCACCAAATTGGCCAAGTAAGTGAGATCAATGGGAGAGTCTGCTAAGCTTGCCTTAGATGCCATCGAAATGGCCAGGTAAGCCACTCCTAATTAAAAACCATCGATCGGAATGCCGAACTTACCTTAGACATCAATTGGTTAATTAGTTTCAATTTGACCAACCTAATAATTCGGATTCAACCACTGAGCCATAATCAAGGTCCATTTGGTATAATCAAAGATATAGACTTGACCATCTACAACTATTATAT
The DNA here is from genome assembly GCF_000442705.2 of Elaeis guineensis. Taxonomy (NCBI): domain Eukaryota; kingdom Viridiplantae; phylum Streptophyta; class Magnoliopsida; order Arecales; family Arecaceae; genus Elaeis; species Elaeis guineensis. Next base: position 40,423,722 of record NC_026000.2, on the reverse strand, counting down.
TGGTTTTAGAAAAATTTTGATTTAATCTAATTCAATATTTGGTTAAATTTAATCAATTTCTCTACGTAGTTCATTAACTCTTTAATTCTAATCTTAGGTCTAACCCAATTAAGAGGACCTGATTTAAGCTAACCCATGCCTCTATGTTTTATCCAAATGTCATTAGATCTTAAATTATAATTCTATATCTAATCGATCCTATACTTAATTCTTAATTAAGTTTCAGCATCAACATGAATTTAGATTTAAATTTGAAATAATTTTAATTTTTTATTTTATAAATAATTTATAAAAATTATTATGCAAAGATTTTTTATTCTGAAACTGGCTCGACTCAATCAACATTGAGCCAGCTACACAAGGGGATTAGGTTAACTTAGTTTGAAACTAAGTCAACTCTGTGATTGTGCGAGCACCTCTCAAGGAGTTTCAGATCTGAAAAAATCTTGCATAATACTAAAATAAAATCAATCATAAACATCTTTTATATCATATCTAAAACTTTTATGATTCGAGATTTTATTTTTTTATGATTAAAATAATTTTAATCACATAGATTAGATATCTTACATTTCATACAACTTTGTATCACATACAACAAACCTAAACTTTCAAGATCTAAGATTTTACAGAAAAATAAGTTCTTCCTTTAGCATTCTTCTTCATGGGATCTAATCATATAGTATCCCTACATGTCATAAGAGCACCCCATCGAATAGGAAGAGAGGGCCTTTAAACCCTTGTTGCTCCCATGACCAGACGGCCTGACAATCAACCCAATCTAAGTACTTGCTAATCGGATCATCTAACCTAATCACATATCATATATGCATGAATTAAGATCTAATCTAAATAATATTAAATCTAATTATAATTTTAGATCATATCTAAATCAGATCATAAATATCATATGCATAATATAAAATCAAATTTTATCAAAGATCAGCACAAACTAGGACAACCTTTTCACTGTAAAGGATAAACCTTACAGCAGGATAATCTTATATCAGTTTGTACGATCCATCATTAATTAAATTTAGATCTAAATATCACATATCAAATCTAAATAAAATTGAATTTTAGATTTAATATACACATGAATCATGTCATAATGAATCAAGGCTCTGATACCACTATTGAAAAACGTAGATGATTTCATGCATGTATTTTGAAATATTTTTGAATAAATTATACTGAAAGATAATTAGATTAATCAAATTAATCTAACATGCATATGATCTAATCATCAAATTAACCTACTTTAGGATCTATGACATGATATGTTGCATATAAAATCTGAAAAATACTGAAGATAAAATCAGCATACATGCATGCGAGTAGTAGATCACATCTACTTCTAATCTGAGTTCAGAACTCGATACCTGAGCGCAGATCGATGATCACCACTACTAAGAGAGATGGTAGAGAGAATCCTTGCTGGTTGCTCATAGTCAGACATGCATTCGGCTTCTATGAGAAATCTACTCGAAGCTTCAATCTGATCGATCTTTTCGAGAGTATTAGTTCGTGCAAAGACCTTCTTCTTAGCTGATTTGGATCTTTTTTTTCAAATATTTAAAAGTTTTTCAGAAATTAAAGGTGGACTTCTGGAGAAGATGAAAAGATAGAAGAAAGATGGAGAGAAAAATGATTTTTTTCTTATTTTTCTCTCTTCCCAAACCCAAAGGACTAAAAATCTATAATTCAGATTTTTGCACACACACCAAGAGAAGAGGATCCTCCTCTATTTTTTCACATCAAAAACTCTTGCCCCAAGACCCTCAATGTGTAGAGCACTCTCTCTACTCTCTTACACACACAAAAGAGAGAAACAAACCCCTTTTTATAGGTGCGTAATAAGTTGGGTGAAGAGTCCTAAGGATCTTGGACTCTACTAAGATGTCATCTCCCTTCATAATTCCATATCCCAAAATATGTCAAAAAAATATGGGATACCCCTTTTTATATTATTTTATGGTAAATTAGTTCTCCAACTAATCTCTCATAAAAAATCTCTTTAAAATGTCACACATATAAGGATAAAAAATAAGTTGGCGTGGATAGGTGATTTGGGTAAGAATAGATTCTCCTGATAAGAAATATTTTAAAATCTAATTTTAAAATCTTTCTTTTATTAAAATTAAATTAAATTTAGATGTGAGATAGAGAAGAGAAAGGACTCTTTGGTGTTAAAAAATCTCACATAAAAACTATTTGTGTGTGAGGATATATGGCATCAAAGTGAGAGGTGCATGGAGAGAAGAGTCCTATTCCAATAAGGACTCTTAATTTTCTTATTTGAATCCAACCCAAATCACATCTGATTTAGCCCAAATAAATTATATGAAATCTGACCTAATTAAGTTCATAAATTTTTAATCAAATTTTAATCAAATTAAAAATTTAGTGAATCAAAATTCTGATCAAATCAGGGATAATTCTCTCTTAACGATTAGGTCATCTCATAATCTAATCGGATCAAACCTAATTGAATCTAATTCAATTAGATTTTATTTAATCCTCTTCACTCAATCAATTAAGATAATTAAAAATCTAATTACTAATTAATTCTTCATCAATTCACTAATATTTGATGAATTAATTTATTGTAACTTTTGCATAAGGTTAACCATCAATCGAATTGACGATTAAGTCCTTGAATGATTCTCAATCATTAATCAGCCACATGATTAGTCAGAAACTTCTTTTGAGTGTGACCGCATAAGTTCGAACCTAAGCTGGTAGCACAGGAATAACTTTTTAAACCAATCAATATAACCATCTAGCAATAGTGACCCAACGTTTGGATAGGTCGAATGAAGGCGAAGCAACATTCAAGAACCTATTGGTGTATGGTTATCATATAATTCATCCCTTTGACTCTAATGCTCGAGGACAACCTCAGATTTAACTGTCAATCCTAGATAAGTCATCCACATTGTATTTCAATCTTTTTTAAATCTATCACATGGATTATCCGAGCTCATGTTTTGCTAAATTGAAATACACTGATGCATATCTTCTACTAATTTGGAGGGGTCAATCCCATCTTGACTCATGCACTGACTTGATAAGTACTTGACTGCACCCAAAATTTTTTTATCATTGAATTAAAAACTCAGTTAGTCCAGCATCAAAGTACAGTGAGTTGTTTGTAAGTCATCATGGTAATCTCAGGTCAGAGAGACACTTATACCCATACCCTTCGCGAGCTACCCTTGATAGCAGAGTGCTTCGCAGTTGGTCATATTCAATTACAATGTACTCCTACATCTCACCTGCATATCATACCAGTGTCTCTACACTATTTGGTTATGAGGACAACCAACGTATATGGCACACAATAACCTACGCTTGATATCGCTATCATCCTAGTAATAGTGTATCGTTTGATCGCGAATCAGTTTAAAGACTATGCGATAAATCCTCCTTTATCATTCAAAGTAGTATTGGGAATAGTGTTCTAAAGCCAATCGTTAGCCTGTTGACGATTGTGCTCATTCTTGTATTAGTATATAAATTATATATAAATAAAAGTAATCTTGATATTTTTCATCACAAATTATTTCATTTTCTAATGAACTCCTGTGTTGCGGTGAAGTCCTTAGGATTATTTAGACTCGACAAAGGAGAATTTATCGTTTAGTCCTTAAACCTATTCGCGACCAAATGATACGTTGTTACTAAGGACGACAACGTTTATCAAGCATAGGTCGTTCTGTGCCATATGGGTTGGTTGTCCTCTTAACCAAGGAGTGTGGAGACACTGGTATGGCATACAGGTGAGATGTAAGGGTACATCTGCACTGAATGTGACCGACTCCGGAGCTTTTTCTGCTGTCAAGATTTGACAAGATGGGATATGGGTATAACTGTCCCTCCAACTTGAGACCGCCACGGTGACTTGCAAGCAACTCACTGCACTTAGGCACTGGACTATCTGAATTTCTAATTCAGTGACGAAAGGATGCTGGGTGTAGTCAAGTACTTGACTTGTCGGTGCGTGTGTCAAGATGGGATTGACCACTCCAGTTCAGGAGCTGTGTACAGTCATGTTTCAATTTAGCAAAATATTAGCCAGAGTAGTCCTAGTGAGGAGTCACAGGACTGTTTGAGTTGAGCATGATTCGGATGATCTAATCAGGATTGACAGTTTAACCCTGAGTCATCCTAAACACAAGGATCAAAAGGGATGAATTATATAGTAACCATATTCACGTAGGTTCTGAGTGTTGCGATTGTGACTATTCGACCTATCCGAACATCGGGTATCATTGCTAGATGGTCACTTCAATTAGTACAAGAATTGGTTCCTATGCTACCGGCTTAGGTTCGAACATGTGGGGTCACACACATTAAAGGTTCCTATCTGATCTGATGGCTGGTGAAGAGTCCTAATGCTCGTAAACTTTGAGTCCTACGTATCTGAACTCTGTGATCGAGAATCAGGATTCTCTAATCACGAGTTTCACACATTTTGGGTACCGGGGTCAAGAGTCCCACTGGTTTGGGACTTTTTGATCAGGATTTCATATCGATGGACTCTGATGCCCGATTGCCCATCGAATTTGGACTCAGTATTTATGAGAGGTTTAATTAGTAATTTGATTACTAATTAACTCAATTTGATTGAGTAATTATTTTTGGATCAAGTCCAATTGAATTGGATTCAGTTGGGTTTGACCCGATTAGGTTAAGTGTTGACCTAATCGCCAAGATAGTTTGGTCCCTGATCTGATCAGGGGTTGGGCTTAGTCAATTTTTGATTTGATTAAAATTTTATTGAGCCTAATTAAGCCTAATTAAGTTGGATTTAACTTAGTCTAATTGCGCCTAACCTATTTTGATTAGGTTGGCTCAATTAGGTTGAAACCACTTTGACCTCATCTCCCTGCGCCACCTCACTTATCTGCGCCCATTTGAATTCAGGAGAAACAACTTCTCATAAATTTTCTCCCACATAGAAGCCTTCCCACACCCTCTTTTGTGCGCCATTTATCTGGATAAAGATTGGTTTGTTGGCCATTCAAATTCAAAGGATGTTTGAATTTGAATGGGCAACTAATCCATGCACCACCCACCTTATCTTGTGTGCCATTTAATCTACACGAGAAAGAGTTTCTCATATAAATTCTCCATGCACAAAGAACCCACGCCTCCTCTCTTCTCTCACCCAGAGTGGATAAGGATGGGTTGGTTTGCATTTGAATTCAAATTCGATTTGAATTCAAGTGAGCAACCACCTATCTTTATCCTCTCACACGGATAAGATGCGTCTTGCACTGTTTTAAAAGAGAAGAGAAGGTGGGGCGTGCGTAGAATTTTTTTGAGAGAGAATAGTGGGCGTGAGGAAGCCTTGTGCATGAGTTAAAAGTTCAAAAACTTTCGAGAGAAAAGAAAAGAAAAGAAATAAAAGTGGGTGCAGGGTTTTCAGTGAGTACCCTAAGGTTTCTGCCTGGGGTTTGAGAAGTGAGAAGGTGAGCTACGAGTATTGTGAGCCCACCAAACTTCAGGAAGAGCTTCATCAACCTCTCAAGCACCTTTGCTGATGATTCAGAGTATCTAAGGAGTCGACAGACATCGATCGAAGAAGTTTGATCAGCATCGACCGTCGAAAGGGTTCTGCGATGAACTAGCATTCGTGAGGAGCCGATCAGACCGGAAGCTTCATGTGGATGATCCGCAGAGGCCAGACACACTGTGTGACTGTATTGCAATGATCAGATCCTCCCGACGATGATCAATTTATGACGATCGACTACCCACATGAAGGTAATGTGTTCTAAACACATAAAAATAAAATATTTACTATAGAAGTTGAAATTTTAAATTTAAATGCATGCTATATATATCATATTTAGATCTTTGTATAGGATTAATATATGTTAGTTAATTAGATTAATTAATAATTTTTACTGTAAAATTATAATTTTGATAAAGTTTGAAAATTATCGTTTTACCCCTGCACTAAAATTCACTTCAAATGGTATCAGAGCAGGTTTTAAAATATGATATACATTTGCATGCATAGATTAAGCAGTAATCTAAAAATTTAAATTTAAAATTTGAAATTTGAATTTTAAAATTTATTCAAAATTCAAAATTCAAAAATTTGAAATTCAAAATTTGAAATTTGGATTTTAAAATTTAAAATTAAAAATTCAAAAATTTAAAATTCAAAAGTTAAAATTTGAAATTTGAAATTTATTTGAAATTTCAAATTTGAAATTCAAAATTTAAAATTCAAAATTTTAAATTCAAAAATTTTAAATTTGAAATTTGAAATTTATTTGAAATTTAAAATTCAAAATTTAAAATTTGAAATTTAAATTTTGTAATTGGTATATTTAGATATACTTGATCCAAGTAGCAAGTAGTCTAATTGGGTTGGTTGCCATAATCGTCCGGTCATAGGAGAAAAGAAGGGTTTAAAGGCCCTCTCCTCCCATTCGATGGGGTTCTCCTATGGCGGTAGGGGTATCGATGCGATTATATCCCATGTAGATGAAGTAGCGAAAGGACTTTATTGTACAGGTTCAATTATAAAATTTATCATGAATGTGTTAGATTAGATCTAAAGGAATATTCATGATTTATTTTGATTGAGTTATTTTCTGTTATGTAATTAGAAATAGGATTGCTGTTTATGAAATGTGCTGATCCGTTTGTGAAATGAGTCAACACATTTGGTGAACAGAAAATAAAACCTTTCAAATTTAAAAATTATTTTCGAAATGCCAAACCCTGACCCATCAGCCCAAATACTTAATTAAAAGAATTAAGTGTTATCTAGTTGGTCTAGAATTATGAATTAAGACCTAAGACAATTGCATAAACTTGTGGGTCAATGGGTTAGATGGATTAGGTCCATAATTGGGTTAGACCTAAGGTTAGCTTAAAGAAATGGACTAAATTAGAGTAATTGGTTAAATCTAATCAAAAGTTGAATTAGATTAGGTCAAAGATACTCTAGACTCAACTCCAATAGTTGTAGTTGAATGGGTCCATGTCTTTAACTAGACCAAGATGGACTTAATTGATGGCTACGCGGTGAAACCCTATTTACTAAGTTGATCAAATTAAAACTAATGAACCAGTTGGTGTCTAAGATAAGTTCGGCAGTCTGACCAATGGTTTTTAAGTGGGAGCTACTCGCATTGATTCAATCTCTGACGAGTTAATGGCATATCCTCACTACTGATCTCACTTACCTGGCCAACCTGGTGAGTTAGGTTTTGATTAAATCATTTGGTGATTAGAACTCACCCATGTCATTAGGTAAATCAGTGTGACTGATTTAGGTGCTCCTAATGTCGGCTTTAATTAAATCATTTTTAATCTGACTTGGTGAAGTTAGTGGGAGGATTGAAATTGGCTGGTTAATTTCTTCTCTTCTATCCTTTAATAAAATCCTTAAAAATTATTAGGTCCCTAAAAATGATTAAGTTATAGTGATAACTAAGTCATTGCCTCCCATTGAGTGATAATGAGTCCATTAGTTTAATAATCACTGGAGGTCCAAAGGCCTGGTGCTTATTGACTAATGAAATTATCATTCATAATATGATCATTTGGTTGAGTCTTTCTGATGGTGGTCAGGTTGGCCGGCCAAAGTCAAGCCTGATCATTTATTGATCCGATTCACCAAATCAAGTCATGTTAATGGTTGGACCTAACCAGATCTTTTCAGTGGAGGCCAAAGCCTACTGATTAGGTTCTGGGGCAAAATTAATTATTAGAAGTTGTTTAGAGAAACAACTGGTTATGAACCTACCCATAGATGCACATGGGTTGACCAACCAAAGTTGGGCTCATGTGTGGTCTGTGTGGATTCTAGTACCCACTAAGGAATTAAAGTAATTCCTCGAATTGGAGGTTGAGGCTACCAGTTCATAAAAATACTGGGAGAAACTTTAGACTAAAGTCCAAGTCTTTAGTATTAATAATTTATGTACTAATAAAGGTCTGATTTTTCTTTATGCAGCTATGGCTACTACCATGTCACTCCGATCATTATTAGATAATGACAAGCTCATGAGATCTAATTTCGATAGCCGGTATCGAAAATTAAAAATCGATCACGTATTGTACATGATCATGTATTGTACATGATCGAAATGATTGAGCGTCTCAGTAAATTAGGCTTTTCCTTGCACGTGCAGCTCGGTAAGGATGCAATCCTTAATTCTTTGCTCAAGTCCTTCTCCCCTTCCTTACTCATTTTTGGATGACAAAGCCTGTAGTGAACTACCTCGGCTTGTTGGGGTTGCTGCAGAACTTTGAGAAGGACCACCAGCTCCATAAGGAGTCGGTGAATGTTGTGGGAGGGTTTTCTTCTGGTTATCGACCCTTTAAGAAAGGAAAGAAGAACAAGAAGAAGAAGAACAAGAAGGTGCAGCCGCATGCTGGGACGTCTGCACAGGGTCAGACCAAGAAGTGCAAGCTTGACCAGAGCCAGGCAGAGTGCTTCTTTTGTAAGAAGCAGGGGCACTGGAAGAGGAACTGTCCACTATACATTACCTCTCTAGACCCGAACAGGCCGAAGAAGAAGCAAGGTAATTATATGATAACACCTTGCAACTTTTTCATTTGTGATACTACTATCTGGGTATTGGATACCGGAAGCCCTTATCATATCTGTAATTCGATGCAGGGTCTGCAAGTCAGTAAGAGATTTGATGAAGGCGAGAGGTTTCTGAACGTTGGAGATGGAAGCAAAGTTTCAGTTCTAGCTTTTGGAATCATGAACCTTGTAATCAACTCTCGTAATGTAATTCTGAGTGAATGTCACTATTGTCCAAGCTTTTTATTAAATATTATTTCTGTAGGCCTTTTGGCCATGAACAGTTATGAATTTTTAATAAAAGAAAATATTTACAATATCATTTTGAATGGTGTTACAATATTTATTGGATAACTAAATAATAAAATTTACTTACTATCATAGCCTGTTAATGTGGTTCAAACCTCCGGTAAATGCCCTAGAATGGATAATGTGTCAGAAGTCTACCTTTGGCACTGTAGCCTAAGTCATATCAATAAAAACAGGATAAACAGGTTGGCTCAAGAAGAAATTCTTGAAGTTGGTGATTGTGAATCACTTCCAACCTGTGAGTCCTGTCTTCTTGGGAAGATGACTAAGTCATCTTTTACTAGAAAAGGTAAGCGAGCTAGTGAACTCTTGGGTCTGGTACATTCTGATGTATGTGGACCCATGAGCTCAAGTGCAAGAGGTGGATATTTCTACTTTATAACCTTCACAGATGACCTATCAAGGTATGGGTATATGTACTTAATGAAGCATAAGTCGGAGTCATTTGAAATGTTCAAACTATTCTGAAATGAGGTGGAAAAACAAACTGAAAAGTATATTAAAACTCTTCGATCTGATCGAGGAAGTGAATACCTTTCCAATGAATTTCTGATATATCTTGAGGAGAATGAGATTCTCTCTCAGTGGACTCCTCCTGGAACACCACAGCATAATGGTGTGTCTGAAAGGAGAAATCGGACCTTATTGGACATGGTTCGATCCATGATGAGGTTTGCTGGTCTGCCGATCTCTCTTTGAGGATATGCGCTCGAATTGGCTTGTTACCTTCTAAATAGGATTTCGAGTAAGTCTGTAACCAAAACATCTTATGAGATATGGATAGGACGTAAGCCAGTACTCTCGCAACTTAGGGTTTGAGGGTGTCCGACTTATGTTAAACGTTTAATTACGAACAAGCTTGGACCTAGGTCTGACAAGTGTTATTTCATAGGGTACCCAAAAGAGACCAAAGGATATTATTTTTACCTAGCTGATGAGTAAAAGGTGTTTGTCAGCCTTAAGACAATCTTTTTGGAAAAGAAGTTCCTTTGTGAAAGGACTGTTGCCTCTTAGGTCGAACTTGAGGAAGTTCGACAGGTGAAAAAACTGACACAAGTAGCTGAACCTGAACCGAATTTGGTTAGATCAAATTCGGAGCCCATTGTTCCTGCATCCTTAAGGCGGTCTGGTAGAGTACCACGTCAATCGGACAGATACTATAGTTTCTTGGTCCGGGATGGCGATCCTATCGAATTTGATGAAAATGATGAGGATCCGATCACCTACATGGATGCAATGCAGAGATCTGACTCTGAGAAATGGCTAGAGGCCATGAAATCCGAAATGGAATCCATGAAGGTCAACGATGTGTGGACATTGGTTGATCCACCCGAAGGAGTAAAACCCATAGGGTGTAAGTGGGTCTTCAAGAGGAAGAGGGGTGCAGACGGAAGGGTGGAGACCTATAAAACCCGTCTGGTTGCCAAGGGATATCGTCAACGTTATGGTATAGACTATGACGAGATGTTTTCTCCTATGGCAATGCTCAAATTCATTCGGATTATGCTTGCGATAGCTGCCCATCTAGACTATGAAATCTGGCAGATAGATGTGAAGACAGTTTTCCTAAACGGAGAGCTGGACGAAGAGGTGTATATGATACAACCTGAAGGGTTCACATCCACAGATGAGTCTAAGGTGTGCAGGCTACAGAGGTCCATTTATGGACTTAAACAAGCATCCCGGAGTTGGAACATATGTTTTGATAGGACGATCAAAATGTATAGCTTCGTTAAGAACGGAGAAGAGCCCTGCATTTATAAATGGACTAATGGTCCAGTAGTAGTATTTCTTGTATTGTATGTGGATGATATTCTCTTAATCAGGAATGATGTCCCTGCATTATAGGGAATAAAGATTTGACTGTCGTCATAGTTCTCCATGAAGGATATGGGAGAAGCTTCCTACATCCTAGGGATAAGGATCTATAGAGATAGATCTAAAAGGTTGTTTGGCTTATCCCAGTCCACGTACATTGATACTATGCTGAAGAGGTTCAGCATGGAGAATTCCAAGAAAGGCTATCTACCGATAGGCCATGGAATTTCTCTCTCGAAGAGAGATTGTCCGACAACACCTCAAGAGAGAGCGTATGAGTAGAATTCCATATGCTCCAATAGTGGGATCTATCATGTACGCCATGACATGTACATGACCAGATGTGGCATACTCACTAGGAGTAGTGAGTAGATACCAATCTGATCCAGGGGAGAATCACTGGAAGGTTGTTAAAACCATCCTGAAGTATTTAAGAAATACTAAGGACTAATGGCTTGTTTATGGTGAATCGGACTTGAGACTTATAGGGTTTACAGACTCTAGTTTTCAGTCTGATCACGATGACAGCAAGAGTGTATCGGGATTTATTTTTACCCTTAATGGTGGGGCTATCTGCTGGAAGAGTTCCAAACAGCACACAGTGGCTGATTCAGTTTGTGAGGTAGAGTATGTCGCTGCATCAGATGCTACCAAAGAAGTGGTGTGGCTGAAAAAATTCATCACCGAGCTCGGAGTAGCACCCTCCCTTGTTGGTCCAGTTCTGCTCTACTGTGACAGCTCTGGAGCCATTGCTCAGGTGAAGGAACTGAAGGCACACCAGCGGACGAAGCATATTCTGTGCCGCTACCACCTCATCTGAGAAATCATGGATCGAAGTGACGTCAACCTTCAAAAGATCGATGAAAAGGAGAATCTGGTTGATTCATTTACTAAAGCCATTGCGGTGAAGGAGTTCGACGACTTCAAGTCGAAGATGGGTATTAAATACTGCACTGATTGGCTTTAGGCCAAGTGAGAGATTGTTGGGAATAGTGTCCTAAAGCCAATCGTCAGTCTGTTGACGATTGTGCTCATTCTTGTATTAGTATATAAATTATATATAAATAAAAATTATTTTGATATTTTTCATCATAAATTATTTCATCTTCTAATGAACTCCTATGTTGTGGTGAAGTCCTTAGGACTATTTAAACTTGATAAAGGAGGATTTATCGTTTAGTCCTTAAACCTGTTCACGACCAAATGATACGTTGTTACCAAGGACGACAACGTTTATCAAGCATAGGTCGTTGTGTGCCATATGGGTTGGTTGTCCTCTTAACCAAGGAGTGTGGAGATACTAGTATGGCATACAGGTGAGATGTAAGGGTACATCTGCACTGAACGTGACTGACTCTGGAGCTTTTTCTGCTGTCAAGATTTGCTCCGATGGGATATGGGTATAACTGTCCCTCCGATCTGAGACCGCCACGGTGACTTGCAAGCAACTCACTATACTTAGGCACTGGACTACCTGAATTTCAAATTCAGTGACGAAAGGATGTTGGATGTAGTCAAGTACTTGACTTGTCGGTGCGTGTGTCAAGATGGGATTGACCACTCCAATTCAGGAGCTGTGTACAGTCATATTTTAATTTAGCAAAATCTTGACCAGGGTAGTCCTAGTGAGGAGTCACAGGACTATTTGAGTTGAGTACGATTCGGATGATCTAATCAGGGTTGATAGTTTAACCCTGAGTCATCTTAAACACAGGGGTCAAAAGAGATGAATTATACAGTAACCATATTCACGTAGGTTCTGAGTGTTGCGATTGCAACTATTCGACCTATCCAGACGTCGGGTACCATTGCTAGATGGTCACTTCGATTAGTACAGGAATTGATTTTTGTGCTACCGGCTTAGGTTCGAACCTGTGGGGTCACACACATTAGAGGTTCCTATCTGATCTGATGGTTGGTGAAGAGTCTTAATGCTCATGAAATTTGAGTCCTACATGTCTGAAACTCTGTGATCGAGAATCAAGATTCTCTAATCACGAGTTTCACACATTTTGGGTACCGAGGTCAAGAGTTCCACTGGTATGGGATTTTTTGATCAGGATTTCATATCGATGGACTCTGATGCCCGATTGCCCATCGAATTTGGACTCAATATTTATGAGAGATTTAATTAGTGATTTGATCGTTAATTAACTCAATTTGATTGAGTAATTATTTTTGGATCAAATCCAATTGAATTGGATTCAGTTGGGTTTGACCCGATTAGGTTAAGTGTTGACCTAATCGCCAAGGTGGTTTGGTCCCTGATCTGATCAGAGGTTGGGCTTAGTTAATTTTTGATTTGATTAAGATTTTATTGAGCTTAATTAAGCCTAATTAAGTTGAGTTTAACTTAGTCTAATTATGCCTAACTTATTTTGATTAGGTTGGCTCAATTAGGTTAAAACCACTTTGACCTCATCTCCCTGTGCCACCTCACTTATCTGCGCCCATTTGAATTTATGAGAAACAACTTCTCGTACATTTTCTCTCATACAGAAGCCTTCCCACGCCCTCCCTTGTGCGCCATTTATCTGGATAAAGATTGGTTTGTTGGCCATTCAAATTCAAAGGATGTTTGAATTTGAATGGGCAACTAATCCATGCACCACCCACCTTATCTTGTGTGCCATTTAATCTACACGAGAAAGAGTTTCTCATATAAATTCTCCATGCACAAAGAACCCACGCCTCCTCTCTTCTCTCACCCAGAGTGGATAAGGATGGGTTGGTTTGCATTTGAATTCAAATTCGATTTGAATTCAAGTGAGCAACCACCTATCTTTATCCTCTCACACGGATAAGATGCGTCTTGCACTGTTTTAAAAGAGAAGAGAAGGTGGGGCGTGCGTAGAATTTTTTTGAGAGAGAATAGTGGGCGTGAGGAAGCCTTGTGCATGAGTTGGAAATTCAAAAACTTCTGAGAGAAAAGAAAAGAAAAGAAACAAAAGTGGGCGCAGGGTTTTCAGTGAGTACCCTAAGGTTTCTGCCTGGGGTTCAGAAAGTGAGAAGGTGAGCTATTAGTGTTGTGAGCCCACCAAACTTTAGGAAGAGCTTCATCAACCTCTCAAGCACCTTTGCTGATGATTCAAAGAGTCTGAAGAGTCAACAGACATCAATCGAAGGAGTTCGATCAGCATCGACCGTCGAAAGGGTTCTGCGACGAACTAGCATTCGTGAGGAGTCGATCAGACCGAAAGCTTCGTGTGGATGATCCGTAGAGGTCAGACATACTGTGTGGCTACATTGCAATGATCAGACCCTTCTGACGATGATCAATTTACGGTGATCGACTACCAGCATGAAGGTAATGTGTTCTGAACACATAACAGTAAAATATTTACTATAGAAGTTAAAATTTTAAATTTAAATGCATGCTATATATATCATATTTAGATCCTTATATAGGGTTAATACATGTTAGTTAATTAGATTAATTAATAATTTTTATTATAAAATTATAATTTTGAAAAAGTTTTAAAATTATCGTTTTATCCCTGCACTAAAATTTACTTCAAGTAGTCCTAAAGACTTCATCACAACATAGGAGTTTGTTGGAAGATGTAATCTTATGATAAAAAAATATTAAATAATTTTTATTATTTATCAATTCATATGTATTTGTAATTAACACAATCGTCAAACGATTGACTTTAGAATAAATTTTTTAATAGTTTGATCGATTTCTAAATTACTTCTGATCATAGGATAGTCATGGGGATGGTGATCGATCTAAATAAATCGATGCACAGTTTGCTTCCTTCAGGATAGATGAGTCTCTAATCTACAGTATAGAAATACTGAGCGACAAGTGCAGATAGTTGTTAAAGAACAACTAGTGTTAAGCATGACCATACGAGAGAGATCACATAAATTTCTATTCAATTGCTAGTAATCATCTTGATGCTATAGTTATGTAACTGATCCTTTGACCTGTGATGTCATAATTGCTCACAGTAAGACTGCTGTAGTTTAACTACACATAAGTATTGACTCAATCATGAATTTTTGTGATGGATGTTGGCTTCAGTTGGTTAAGCTATGAGAGCAACGTGTGCATATAGATGAGATCTATCGATCTTGATAGAGAGAAATAGTCCTATAAGATTTGAGAAGCTAAGTTTACAAGTCTATGATCATAACAGTGTGATTAATGAAAAAAAAATTATTTAGAATCACTATTGGACTTGAACTGATCGGATCTATCATATGACTGATGATGAGGTTTGACGATTTATCCATGATCTATCATCTAGTCAGGACTCACGATAGAGAGACTGTATCATACATTAACTATACCTAGAGATTTTATTTTAGTTCTACTGGATTGCCACTACATATTGCTAGATATCACTGGTGGATTATGAGAGCTCAATAAGATCATTTTGGATCAATGATCCTTGTCGAGTTAAAATGAAATTATTTCAATCCAATGAAAGGAGTTTCAGTGATATCCATGATAGAAATCATGATATGTCTCATTATCAGATAGAATTGAACCTATGAAGTCACACATAAAGAAAAAAGATCTGAATTGGTTATAATTGGGCTTATGAAGTATCAATTAATATAGATTTAGAGAAATCCTATTGTGTTCATGTTAACCTTGCTAGCACCTGGGTGAACCCAATTTCTCTTGTAGTTGGTTTGCTTATATGATAAGCATTGACCAATTTCTATACTTGATTTGAACCTAATTGAATTTGATTCAATAGCCTCCAATAGTTGGATGCTTAATTTATGACTTGGATTAAATCAAAAAAGAGTTTCTTGATTTTATTCATCTTGATTTGATCAAGAACCCTTGAAGTAAATTTATGAAATCATGTGGGCTAATTTGAGACTTTTAATTAGGTCCCATGTGATCGGATGCCTAGCACTGGGTGTGGGCATGGGTGAGTTATGTGTGGTGCCCCATTTATTTGGTCTAAGTATATTATGGTTAGGACTTCTAATATGATTAAAAGGAGGGATCCTAATTTGATTAGGGCATCCTTATATTGTCTATTTAAAAGACCTTAGTCCTATCTCTTTTTATAATCTTATGTTCTCTCATCCTTGCCGCCACCTATTACTATGACCATGCCTCCTCTTCTCTCTCTCTCTAGCCTATGCCCTCTCTCTCTCTAGGAATCCTTCTTGAAGCTAGAAGAGAGATGGGTGGCGTCCCTTGTTTAGTGTCAAATGTTGGTGCCAAGTTGTTGGTGATTTTATCTTCTTCCTCTCAAGTTTGTTGAGAGTTAGTTACAACCACTTCTTGTTTGTTGTTCTTCTTAATTAGTTGAGAGATTAAGAAAGGTTCTTGGCTTCTTCAAAAATTAAGAAAGAAATATCAAAAAGGGTTCAAGAGTTGACCCCTATCCAGACTTGATTCAAGCCTATTCAGGCCTTTGGTTCAAGCAAGCAGGATCTCAGAAAAAATAATTGAGATCGATCCTATGGATACTCATAGAGGCAAGATGCTTATGTTGCTGATTCAAGACCTACTCAACCCCAAATCTAGAGATTGAATTGGATTCAACCTCAGTTATAGATTTGAGGTAAAAGAGAAAGCAATTTAGATATGTGAATTAATTATAGACTTTTCTTCATTCATCCTAAAATCAATTTATATTAATTTTAGTATATGAACTAGATCCATAGGTTCTTTCATATGTTAAATGCGTACTTAGATTAAAATTATTTTAATTTAATTTTTTTTCTATATTTTAGATTTAAAAAATTTTTGAAATCTATATGCACTAACACTTGTAGAAAATCTAACAGTGGTATCAAAGCCAGGTTCATATATATGAAAATAGTATAAAAATTTTAAAAATTATTTTTAAAATTTTAATTTTAGTTCATACATGTGATGTATGTATTTATATTTAGATCTAAAAAATATTTTAGTTCTAATTTTTATTTATATATGCAATATATGAAAGCATATGTAGGTTAGAAATTAAATTTTTATGATCTAAATTTTTTGTATATACGATATATGATGGTATGTTTAGATCTAAAATTAATTTCTAAAAAATCTAAATTTTTTTATGTATATGATATATGATTGCATGCATGTTCTGAAAGTATTTCGAGAATCAAAAACTTATTTTTTATGTGATAAATTTAGATCTAAAAATAATTTTTATGATCTAAAATTAGTGTATGCATGAATCATTGAGCATGAATAGTTTTGCATTAGAATTACATCTTAAGTTATGATAAAATCATATTGAGTCAAAATCAATGTAACTATACCAAGTCAAGTATTGATTTGGATTAGATTAATTGAGCCTATGATTCTACAAGTCTTATAGATTGAGTCGATCAAACCCCATATGTAGAATCGAGTCAATCTAAGGACCTAATTTGACTTTATGGCTTGAACCTGATTCACCTAAGCTGACTAATTAAAATCAATAAATTATTTGGTATCTAAGATAAGTCTTGATCAATGATTTTTAATTGGAAAGCTACTCACCTAGATAATTTTGCCTATGGTGAGTTAATGGCATATCCTTCCACCGATCTCACTTATCGGGCTAATTAGATGATTGGGTTCATTAGTTGCTAAGGTATTTTGGTTTAGCCCATACCAGTTAGATCAGTCATATGATGACTGATTAGATGAGATCTGACCTAAATCTCTCTAATCAATATTAAGCCTTAGGATCTTCCACCATTGTAGAAGTACGGGCGTGATACTGGCATTGACTATTCTCGACTGGTTACAGTGGTTTAGTTGCATCGGTAACACGCAATCACTCTATTAGCAAAAAGTTACTCCAGGGTGAAGATGGGGTTGGACCCAAAATGTGTTATCTAAGGGATTTAATGATGGCTTCATACCTACTTGTGAATAGTGTGTCGGCTTAACTGAGGAGTGGGGCAATATGTGTTATCTGAGCTTACATGATTTAGAGATCAAGTCGCTGCAATATGCTTAAAAATGTATCTGGATAAAGAGTTGCCTATGCATCGATGTACGTATTATCAATAACTGTTAGATGAGGTGCATGACATCGATAGCACTGCAGCATCCATTAGAACCTTACATTGGTCACGTGGAATTTTTATTTTTCATCCAGGGAGTATCGAAATCCAAAAAAATAGTAGAAGTCTATTTGCATCTAAAAGTTTCTAGAGCAAATAAAAATTTTAAGTATAAATATCTAACTAAAATCTCTACTCTCGCAGATAAATAATGTCAGCCTCTAATCCACTAGCCCGCATCCTTGAAACCAACCGTCTGACTGACACAAATTTTAAGAACTGACTCAAAAATCTCAGGATAGTTCTGACATCCGAGAAGATTGGATATATACTGGACCAGGATGCCCCAGCCTTAGCAGCCCATCCTACGGTAGAGCAAAGAGCTGCTCTGGATAAGTGGATGGATGATGACCTTAGGGTAAAGTGCTATGTATTGGCTTCCATATCAAACGAGTTGCAGAGCCAGCATGAGCACATACCCACTGTCTATGCCATGATCACTCACCTACAAGAGTGATACAGTGAGCAGAGCCAAACCACGTGTTTTGAATTATCCAAGCAGTTGTTCAATATGAAGATGCACAAGGGACAATCAGTCCATGATCATTGTATAACAATGATCAAGGATCTTGAGGAGCTTGATAAGCTCGGGCTAAATATGCAAAGGGAGTTAAAGATGGATTTGATCCTCCAATCTCTGACTAGTTTGTTTAGGTAATTTATCGTAAACTGCTATATGAACAAATTGGACTACAACTTACTCGAGTTGGTCAATATGTTGGTCACTGCTAAGAGAACCTTGAAGGGTTCAAGGCACTCTATCTTGGAGAGCCTAAAGAAAAAGGATGAAACATCTTATGAAGGCATACTCATAATAAAATCTAACCTAATGATTTTTTCTACTTCTAGTTAGGTATTGGACTCTGGTTCGAATGCACACATATGTACTTCAATGTAGGGTCTAATAGAAAGTAGGATATTAAGGTAAGGTGACATGATCCTTAGGGTCAGTAATGGAGTAAAAATTACTGCAGAAGTCGTTGAAATCTATCCTCTTCGATTATCATCAAGCTTTAGATTAGATTTAAAAGACTATTATTTCGTTCTTGTAGCTAGCCAAAATTTGATTTATCCTCTTTGATTACCATCAAGCTTTAGATTAGATTTAAAAGACTGTTGTTTCATTCCTGTAGCTAACCAAAATTTGATTTTGATCTCTATACTAGCACAGAATGGATTTATTTTTTAATTTAATAAAGATTATTATTTTATTTATTTATGAGATAAATTGGTTGCATCTGATCTATTGATTGACAGTCTTTATCACTTAAATATTGATGCTAATGTGAACTTAAACGAGTAAGTAGTGAGTACCGTAGGCCAAAAGAGATCCAGAGATGAGTTCAACCATAAGTACTTATGGCACCATAGGCTTGGTCATATTGGAGAGGACAGGATAAATAAACTGAAAAAAGATGAAATCCTAGATTTAGTTAAATCTGAGTCAATCTGACCTGTGAATCATGCCTTCGAGAAAAAATGACTAGGTTACCCTTTGTGGGATAAGAAAAAAGGGCCACTGAGTTACTAGCTCTGATACACATTGACGTGTGTGGCACATTTGATGTACAGGTCAAGGATGGTTATAGCAACTTCATTATCTTTAGTGATGATCTATCACGATACGGATATGTGTTTCTCATGAAATACAAGTCTGAAGCTTTTGAAAGTTTCAGAGAATTCAAGCATGAGGTAGAGAAGTAAACAGATAAACCCATCAAAATTCTTCAATCTGATCGAGAAAGAAAATACGTAAGTACTAAATTTCTGAGATATCTTAAGGAGAACGGCATAGTCTCTCAATCGACTCCTCCCGACACACTTCAACTCAACGAAATATCCAAAAAGAGAAATAGGATCCTATTGGATATAGTCCGATCCATAATGAGCTTCACTGATTTACCCATATTTCTTTCGGGGCATGCCTTACTTATCACGATACATATTTTAAATAAGATTCTTTTTAAATCTATTTCTACCATACCATATGAGATATGGTATGGTAAGAAGTCGAGTCTAAGTTATCTTAAGACTTGAGGATGTCCAACCTGTGTCAAGAGACAGAAAGCTAACAAGTTAGATGATAGATCTGTTGTAGCTCGATTTATAGGATATCCCAAAGAATCTATAGGATACTACTTTTACTTTTCACATGACCACAATGTGATTATTAGTCGCAATGCCACATTCTTAAAAAAATAATTTATTTAGGATGGCAGTAGTGGAAGCTTAGTTGAGCTCGATGAGAATATCTCTAAAAAGCAACGAGCTATAGATCCTCAGGAACCCATTCATGATGAGCCAGTAGTTAAAGTTCTACCTCCACCTCATAGATTAGGTAGAATCTTCCATCCTCCTGAAAGATATATGGGTATGCTGAAAAAGAATGTAGAGGAAGTATTCCTTATAGGAGATGAGGGTCATGGTGATGATCTTAATATTTTTTACAAGATGATATCTAACATCGATTGTGAGAAATGATTAGAAGTAATGAAGTCAGAAATTGACTCAATGCACTCGAACCAGGTATGGACCTTAGTGGATCCACCTAAAAAAATTATTCTCATTGGATGTAAATGGATCTACAAAAGAAAAATAGATGCCGATGGTGAGGTAGAGACCTATAAGGCAAAGCTAATGGCGAAGGATTATAGTCAGCGCGAAGGTATTAACTATCATGATACTTTTTTACCTGTAGTTATGCTGAAATCCATCCACATATTGCTTGCTGTTGTAGCTTACTATAATTATGAAATCAAAAATTACTTTTCTGAATGGATATCTTGAGGAAGATATTTATATGAAGCAGTCTCTGAAATTCATATCAGGTGATAGTGATCACCGTGTCTGCAAGCTACAAAGGTCTATCTATGGACTAAAGCAAGCTTCTTAGAGCTAAAATCTTCATTTTGATGATACGATCAAATCGTTTGATTTCATCAAAAATGAAGAGAAATCTTATATTTATAAAAGGGTCAGTGGGAGCATGCTTGTCTTTCTCATACTATATGTAGATAATATTTTTCTTATTAAGAATGATATTTTCATGTTGACCTCGGTCAAAGCTTGGTTGTCTAAGAAATTCTTCATGAAAGATCTAGGAGAAGCATCTTATATCCTTGAGATAAAGATCTATAGAGATAGATCTAAAAAGATGCTTGACCTGTCACAAAGGCTGTATATAGAGAAAGTGCTAAAGTAGTTCAATATAAAAACTCCAAAAAAGATTTGCTACCCCTTAGGTAGGGTATTCGACTCTCTAAGACGATGTATCCTACCACTTCTGAAAAGATCGAGCACATGAGTAGGATCCTTTATGCTTCGACGATTGAGAGCCTCATGTATGCCATACTATATACTCGACCTGATAATGCCTTTATTATGAGTGTCACGAGAAGATATCAGTCGAATCCAGACAAAGAGAACTAGATAGCTGTGAAGAACATTCTTAAGTACTTACGAAGGACTAAAAATTTATTCTTGATTTTGGAGGAGCACCTGAATTACGAATTGAGGATTATACAGATTCAAACTTCATGTTGGATCTCAATAATAGAAAGTCTATATCAAGGTATGTGTTCATTTGCAACGGTGGTGCAGTCAGCTGAAAGTGTTTCAAACAAAGCATCATTGCAAATTCAACCACAGAGGCTGAGTATGTCGTCACTTCGGATGCCGTAAAAAAAGACTTTTAATTCAAAAAAATTATCATAAAACTTGATGTAATGACATCGGATACTATACCACTATACTACGACAACAATGGAGCCATAGCTCTTACTAAGGAGCTCCGATCTCATCAAAAATCAAAGTTCATTGAACGACAGTTTCATATCATATATGACTATCTCGAGAAGTAATATGTCAAGATGCAAAGGGTAGACTCCGCAGATAATATGAAGACCCACTGATAAAGTAGTTGAGCCAGCCCAAAATGAAAGCTCACCTTGAGAAGATGGGGTTTAGATTAATAGTCAACTAACTTTAGTCCAAGTGAGAGATTGTTAGATGTATATCCTAGAAGTCAATTATTGGCTAACATATTTTTATTCTATGACATATATTTATACTTAAACTATTGATTTAATTAATAAAGAGTAAGTTTTTTTTTTTCATTCAAGTGTTATGATTTAATCAATAAAGAGTAAGTTTTTTTTTTCATTCAAGTGTTATGTGTCTTTAAATCATCCTTGAAATTGATATTACGATACATATTCTCAAATATTGAGAATTAAAGGTACGTATGATCTATTTCTAAATTACTCTCGATCATAGGATAATCATGGAGATGGTGATCGATCCAGATAGACCAATGCACAATTTACTTTCTTCAGAGTATATGAGTCTCTAGTCTACGATGTAGAAATATTGAGCGATAAGTGCGAGTAGTTGTTAAAGAACAACTAGTACTGAGCGTGACCATACGAGAGATTACATGAATTTCTATTCCATTATCAATGATCATCTCGATGCTACAATTGTGTGACTAATCCTTTAACCTATAGTGTCACAGTTGCTTACAGTAAGACTGCTATAGTTTGACACACATAAATATTTACTCTATCATGAGTTTTTGTAGTGGATGTTGGCTTCAGTTGGTTGAGCTCTGGGAGCAACGTATGCATCTAGATAGGATCTATCGATCTTGATAGAGAGAAGTAGTCCTATAAAATTTGAGAAACTAAGTCTACAAGTCTATGACTATAGCAGTGTGATTAATAAAAAAAAAATTTATTTAGAATCACTATTGAACTTAAGCTAATCGGATCTATCATATGACTGATGATGAGTTTAACGATTTATCCATGACTGACCATCAGTCGGGACTCATGATAGAGGAACTGTATCATACATTAACTACACCTAGATGTTCTATTTCGATTCTACTGGGTTACCACTACATATTGCTAGATATCACTAGTAGATTGTGAGAGCTTAATAGGATTGTTCTGGATCAATGGTCCTTATCGAGTTAAAATAAAATTGTTCCGACCCATTGAAAGAGATTTCAGTATTATCTATGATAGAGATCATGGTATGCCTCACTATCAAACAGAATTGAACCTATAGAATCACACATAAAGGGAGAAGACCTAGATTGGTTATAATTGAAATTATGAAGTATCAATTAATATGGATTTAGAGAAATCTTATTGAGTTCATGTTAACCTTACTAGCACCTAAGTGAACCCAATTTCTCTTATAGTTGGTTTGCTTATATGATAAGCATTAGCTAATTTCTATACTTGATTTGAACCTAATTGAATTTGATTCAATGGCCTCCAATGGTTGGATGCTTAATTTATGATTTGGATTAAATCAAAAAAAAAAATTTTAATTTTATTCATCTTGATTTGATCAAGAATCTTTGAAGTGAATTTATAAATCATGTGGACTGATTTGAGAATTTTAATTAGATCCCATGTGATGGGATGCCTAGCACTGGGTGTGGGTATGGGTGAATTATGGGTGGCACCTCATTTATTTGGTCCAAGTATATTATGGCTAGGACTTCTAATATAATTAGAAGGAGGGATCCTAATTTGATTAGGACACCCTTATGTTGTTTATTTAAAGGATCCTAGCCCTACCTCTTTTTATAATCTCATGTTCTCTGATCCTTGCCACCACCTATTACTATGCCCATGCCTCCTCTTCTCTCTCTAGCCTACGCCCTCTCTCTCTCTTTAGGCATCCCTCTTGGAGCTAGAAGAGAGGTGGGCGGCATCCCTTGTTTGATGACAAGTTTTGGCACCAAGTTATTAGTGATTTCATCTTCTTTCTCTCAAGTTTATTGAGAGTTAGTTACAATCACTTCTTGTTTGTTGTTCTTCTTGATTAGTTGAGGGATCAAAAAAAAATTTTAGCTTCTTCAAGAATCAAGAACGAAAGATCAAAAAGGGTTCAAGAGTTGATCCCTATCTAGGCTTGATTCAAGCCTATTCAAGCCTTTGGTTCAAGCAAGCAAGCCAAGAGAAAGTCAGCTCTGTAGATACCCGTAAAGGTAGGATGCTTGTGCTGCTGATTCAAGACCTACTCAACCTCAGATCCAGAGATTGAATTAGATTCAACCTCAGTTACAAATTTGAGGTAAAAGAAAAAGTGATTCAGGTATATGAATTGATTACAGATTTTTCTTCATTCATTCTAAAATCAGTTTATATTAATTTCAGCATATGAACTAGATCCATAAGTACTTTCATACGATAAATGCATGCTTAGATAAAAATTATTTTAATCTAATTTTTTTGCTGTATTTTGAGTTCAAAAAAATTTTGAAATCTACATGCACGAGCACCTGTAGAAAATCTAACAATTGTACCTTTGGTAAAATTTCTCTAACGAAATCAGAACAAAGAAGAAGCTACCTGGGAAAGAGAAGATGAGATGGGAAACAAATATCCGCATCTATTCTGTTGCCCAGCTATGCAACCCAAGAGGGGGGGGGTGAATTGGGTTTCTAAAAAATTTAAGCTTAACTAATTACTTATGAAAAGTATTTGTTAAAAGCTTGATGAATGAGGAGAAAGACTTTAGTTCAAGATTAATTACCTAAAGTAAGAATGCAAGGATATAATAAAGAAATAAAGAGAAACAATAAAGCACACCACAAATACAAGGATTTATAGTGGTTCGGTGCCAACCTTGCACCTACATCCACTCCCCAAGCTCCTACTTGGGAATTCCAATCCACTATACTTGTATTCAACCCGAATACAAACGTCGAAAACTCCGACACTAGCTATCCCAAGCTAGTCCACTTATTTTCTGGGTACAAGCCAATCCAATACACTCCGATTTCAGGTTCAGATCAACCTTCCCTTGTTTTGGAAACCCTCCAAAAATAAGAACAATTACTCACAAAGAGTAAGACAGTTTAGAGCACAAATAAGTACAAGAATAACTCCTTAAATGAGCGAATATAACATTAAATACACTTTACTCAAATGAAGAAGCCCCTTTTGGATTTCCTCAAGGTGGATGAAGAGTTGAATGAATGCTTGAGGAATAGGTGAGCTTTGATTGAAGGCTTCTTGAAGGCTTTGAAAGAGCTCTTGATCAAGGTTGAAAAGTTGGCTTGAAAAACCCTCTCTTTGAATGCTCTTGAATACCCTTTTGAACGCTCTTGCTTTTCTCTTTCAAAATCTCTTGTATCTCTCGTGTATATTGTAGATCTCCTTTTTGTTTTTCACCTTTTGAAACCTTTTATAGCTTTAAGAAACAAGGGAAAACATATTAGACAAAAAAAGAGCCGTTAGAGCATTTAACGTGAGCATTAAAGGCAACTAAAACGGGCAAAAAACTAGCCGTTGCGGATAATTTCCATCGCAGGAGTCGACTCATGAGTCGACTCATGCTTTAGGGGTCGACTCATGAGTCGACCTCTGTTGCAAAAACCAGAGATTTGGGTTTCTGGATATTTTGGCCCAAAATAGCAGAAGTCGACTCATGAGTCGACTCATGCCTTGTGGGTCGACTCATGAGTCGACTCACAGGTCGTGCCAAGCCAAAAAACCAGCGTGCCAAGGGAAATTTTAGCGTGCCAAGCAGCTCATTGTGCCATGAGTTGACTCATGAGTCGACTCATGCACTTCAAACATTCATAACTTCAAAAATATAAGTCCAAAAATAATGAAATTTTCACCAATAGATTACAAATCATTTGTTCTACCAAATGATACTATCAAATCAGGATTTTAGTAAAATTATGATTTTGCCCCTGAAGAGCATAAAGACTTTTTCAAATAAAAATATTTGTATCCCTTCAATCTGCTTTGTAATCATCAAAATCAATCTAGGAGCAACAATCTTTCCCTTTTTGATGATGACAAAACACTTGAACAAAAGCATTTATATGAATGCATTATAGATTTATATGCTTGAAAAGAGTATGATTCTTTTGGCATGTGATATAAATGGTCATATGCAAGAATAGTTTGCCCATTTGCTTAAAGATTTGAAGATATGCTCATTGGATTATGTGATTTTGGTGTTAGAGTAGAAAACTTATTTTTGTTATCAGATCAAGCTGTATTTTGAAAATTTGCTCATTCTCATTTGATTTTAGTTTTAGCATCAGAGCAAAAAATAATTATGTGTGCCAAAGCATGTTTAAGAGTTGATTTGAAAAGTGTATTAGATCATTTTGAGTTTAAGATGTATCAGAGCAAGAAAAAAATAAATTTTGCAATGTATCAGAGCAAGAAAAATAATTTTACAATGTTATCAGAAAAAAAAAATTTTATAATGTATCAGAGCAAGTTAAAAATTTTAAGATGTATCAGAGTAAGTTAAATTTCTTAAGATGTATCAAGGCAAGTTGAATTTCTTAAGATGTATCAAGGTAAATAAAATTTCAAAAGATGTATCAGAGCAAGTTGGAATTTTGAAGTATATTAGAGCATATTTAAATTTTTAAAGCAAATCAGAGCATATGTAAAGAAGTAATTTAAAAGTTACTTATTTGCATTGTACTTAGCATTGTACTTTTGATATTGTTCTTTAAATTCTCCAATTCATTCATTAATTTCTCATAATTTGTAGTTTTGCTTTTGATGGGTTGCTTTTTCTTTAATTGCTCATAATTTATGGTTTTGCTTTTGATGGATTGCTTTTTCTTTAATTGCTCATAATTTATGGTTTTGCTTTTGATGGATTTTATTTTTTTTTTTTTAATTGCTCATAATTTATGGTTTTGCTTTTGATGGATTTTTTTTGTTTAATTTCTCCCCCTTTTTGACATCATCAAACATGGTTAACTCCTCCTTTTTCTGAAACATTCTTTAATTTCTTCCCCTTTAGAGTTTATCACAGATGTTTGCTCTCCCTTAATACAGTAATTATTAACAGCAAACAACAACAAAGAGAAGACAATATTTCAACAAGGAGAATATATATAACCAAAATATGATCGACATCATTACAAAAGATAGAAATATAAGTAAAAGATGATACCATAAAACCATAATTGTTTCAATACATAGTTCATAATATAAAAGTCAACCAGCTAATTGTCAATACATGGCCCCAAAATACAGATCCTAGAACAAGACACTAACACCTAGGATCTAGTAATGATCATGACAAGTCATGGATCGGAGTCATCAGATATGGGATGAGGAGCTGATGGATCTCGATCAGAAGTGCATCCTCTACCCCGTCTACCTCTGGCATGAGCAGGAGAGCGAGATGAACTGGGTGGCTGAGAATGCTGAGAGGCTAAGGACTGAACAGAAAGGGTGAGTCTGATAGAATCAAGTACGTTCAGTGCTCTGGAAACAGACTGAAGTAAAGCAGTGAACTGAGTGGATGCATGCTCACTCGATCCTCGGATCTCTCTCCTCAGTAACTCATATCCACCCTCCAATGCTCCTCTGAGCTTGCCAGCCTCTGCAGTGAGGTCTGTGACCTCAATAGTGGACTCCTGTGGCTGAGGATGGGCCAAAGCAAGGACTTGCCCCTACAAGTCAAGAACTCTGCCAGTCAGTCTCCAGACGGTGTCCTCAAGCTGCTGAATTCGGATGGACTGATCTGATATCATCTGAAACACAGTGGATATGTGGGGAGTCATGGTCTGATCAGAAGAAGTGGCTCCTGGTGCAAAAGTAGTACTGCTCCACTGACTAGATAGCAAAGAAGCCACACGCTGTGATATTTGCTCGATCTGATCGTCAGCCAGTCTGAACTCTGATTGAGGTGCTCTGTCTCTGGCTGATACACTGGTGTGGGCATCCTGGTGAACTCTGAAGGGCCAGCCTCTGTATCAGGAATGAACTAGATATTTGGTGATGCTGCCCTGAAGTCATGGATAAGAGATGATGGACCTTCTTCTTCAGCTCTGTCTTCAGTTCTGTCTTCAGCTCTCTCCTCAGCTCTCTCTTCAGAGCCCTTGATCCAACCACCATCAGTCTTTGTAAATCCCATTCGGTGCAGGGTGTGTTGGTTGAAAGTGTCCACATGAGAGAGCTTAGTAGAAGCCTCCCCCTCACAGCTAACTCCAAACCTTCTAAATACTCGAGTAAGGGCCATACCAAAAGGCAAGTGTGCCTTGGATCTGTTCAAAGTCTCTCTCATGGCCTCTATCATAAGTGCAGGGAGGTTCAGGGGGGTCTGAGTGATGACATGAAACATGATACAAACATCTCTGCTGGAAAGTAAATCATGCCTACCACTCCTAGGAAAGAAGAGCTTCGTTACCATCTGATGCAGGGTCCTCATCTCAATGGACAAAATCTTTGCTTCCAATTTATTTAAACTCCCTGAATAAGTTCCCCTAGAATAACACTGATCCCTCTTCTTTTACTGGGAGTTCCATATAAGAGTAACCCTCACTAGGCAAATGAAGTATTTCTCCCAATATACTAGAATCCAAGCAAATATCAATACCCTTGACTGTTGAAGTCACTGACCCATTTCCATAATGTAGATTCTGGTAGAATTCTCTAACTAGGTCAACATAGGTGACTTCCTTAAGGGAGCAGTAGAAACCCCATCCTTGGTTTTTAATCTTGGTTGCAAATGTAAAATCCTCTTTTTCAAAGAACCGAAAATCTATATTCTTTCCGGTTTCAACTTTTCTATCAGATAGAGGATTCTTACTGGGGCTTAGGGAGGATTGAGGGGGACCTTGAGCAGATACTGAAGCTGGAGTGGGAGCAGTGGAAGACTGAGCAGCTTGCCTTTTCTTTCGGACATTTTCTTCAAGCTCACGGACTGACTTTCTTCTTTGGGGAAGCTTCATCTTCGGAGCCATATTCACTACAGTAGCAGCAAGGAGACTTGGAGGAACAAGTGAATGAGTGGAGGAGGGATCACAAGAGAGTGAAGAGGGATTTTGGTGGAGAAAAGAGGTGGATTTGGGAAGAACGGTGGAGTGCTAGGGCACGCTCCAACCGTGCCAAACAATGGGAGAAAGCACAAAAATCCCTTTCCAAGGTGGCGATTTTTGGTGGAGAGGAGGAGGGAGAAGTGCCTCGAGCTAGATCCTTGGATTTGGAGCAAAAGGAAATGGGGAAGTCGGCTTTTGGAAGGAGGAAGATGAAAGGATGAGTCGGCTCACGAACAGGATCCCATATAAAAACAATGAGCCCGTGGGAAGTTTGAGGAAATAACAAGTTTGCCATTGAGTCGACTCATGGGGGTCGACTCATGAAGTTCAGAAATTCAAAAAAATATGAATAAATTCCAAAAAATTTGAAATTTTGGGAGAAGGAGTTTTGCTCAAAGATAAGTTTTTAGAATATAAACTTGAGCTTTTGGGACCAGGATAGATGTTGAAATTGAGCTCTAAGAATTTTTGACATCAATTCTTGGAAATTGAGAAAAATTTAGGCATATGGATCTAGAATTCCTAGATTTCTCCTAATTTCACAGAATCTATCCTCACTAAGGGCCTTTGTAAAGATATCAGCTAATTGATTTTCAGTGCAAACATATTCAAGAATTATATTTTTGTTTTGAACATGTTCTCTTATAAAATGATGTCTTATTTCAATATGTTTGGATCTTGAGTGTTGAATTGGATTTTTAGATAGATTTATGGCACTTGTGTTGTCACATCTTATTGGTGTTTCATTAAGTTTGATTCCAAAGTCTTCGAGTTGTTGCTTAATCCACAAGATTTGAGCACAACAACTTCCGGCTGCAATGTATTCGGCCTCAGCCGTAGACAGTGCCACCGAATTTTGTTTCTTGCTAAACCATGAGATTAGGTTAACTCCAAGAAATTGGCAAGTTCCACTTGTGCTTTTTCTATCTAATTTACATCCAGCAAAATCAGCATCTGAATATCCTAATAAATCAATTTGTGAGTCCTTAGAGTACCATAACCCTAGAGTTTGAGTACCATTTAAGTATCTAAGGATTCTTTTAACAGCATTCAAATGAGATTCTTTAGGATTAGATTGATATCTAGCACATAAACAAACACTAAACATGATATCAGGCCTACTTGCAGTTAAATATAATAATGAGCCAATCATACCTCTATAGTATTTTAAGTCTACACATTTACCTTCATCATCCTTGTCAAGCTTACATGAGGGACTCATTGGTGTGCCAATTGGTTTGCAGTTCTCCATTCCAAATCTTTTGAGTAGTTCCTTGGTGTACTTGCTTTGGGTGATGGAGATTCCCTCTTTTGATTGTTTGATTTGGAGTCCGAGGAAGAAGGTGAGTTCTCCCATCATGCTCATCTCGAACTCCCCCTGCATAAGCTTAGCAAAGTCTTGACAAAGGGATTCATTGTAGACCCAAAAATTATGTCATCAACATAAATTTGTATAACTAGCATATCATTTTGATTTCTTTTAATAAAGAGGGTTGTATCTACATTACCTCTTGAAAAACCATTATTTAGTAGAAATTTGCTTAGCCTATCATACCATGCTCTAGGTGCTTGTTTTAATCCATATAAAGCTTTATTTAATCTAAAGACATGATTAGGAAAAGCATGATTTTCAAATCCAGGGGGTTGTTCTACATATACTTCTTCAGCAATATATCCATTTAAAAATACACTTTTAACATCCATTTGAAATAATTTGAATTTCATAAAGCAAGCATATGCAAGTAGAAGTCTAATAGCTTCTAATCTAGCAACAGGTGCAAAGGTTTCATCAAAATCAATTCCTTCTTCTTGATTATATCCCTTAGCAACCAGTCTTGCTTTATTTCTAATTACATTACCATGCTCATCTAATTTGTTTCTAAAGACCCATTTTGTCCAATTATTGAATAATTTTTAGGTCTTGATACTAAGGTCCAAACATTATTTCTTTCAAATTGATTAAGTTCCTCTTGCATTGCATTAATCCAATTATGATCATTTTCAGCTTCTTCAAAAGTTTTAGGTTCAAGATGAGATACAAAAGCACAATGATTAACTACATCTCTAAGTGAAGAACGGGTTTTTACCCCATGCATAGGATCACCAATAATTAACTCCTTAGGGTGGTTGTGAACATACCTCCATTCCTTGGGTAGGTCATTTGTACCTTGAGGTTGTTCTTGAATTTCTTCACCTCTCTCATCTTGTTTGTCTTCTTGATCCTTGTCTTCTGGAGTTGCTGAATCTTTCAGAGTGATCTCCTTCATACCTTCTATTAGTGGATCTGCATCATCAACACCCTCATTCTTCCTTGAAGGAAGATCGTTAGATTCATCAAAAACAACATGTATGGATCCTCAACTACTAAAGTTCTTTTGTTGAAAACTCTAAATGCTTTACTAGTGGAGGAGTAACCAGAAAGATTGCTTCATCTGATTTTGCATCAAATTTACCAAGTCTTTCTTTGCCATTATTTAATACAAAACATCGGCAACCAAAAACATGAAAATATGTAATATTTGGTTTTCTTCCTTTCCAAAGTTCATAGGGGGTTTTCTTTAAAAATTGTCTAATCAAAGCACGATTTAAAATGTAACATGCTGTGTTAATTGCTTCCGCCCAAAAATATCTTGGAAGGTTGCTTTCACAAAGCATGGTACGGGCCATTTCTTCTAAGGTTCTGTTTTTCCTTTCAACTACCCCATTCTGTTGGGGTGTCCTAGGAGCAGAGAAGTTATGGCCAATTCCATTTTCATCACAAAAATTTTCAAAGTCTTGATTTTCAAATTCAGTTCCATGATCACTTCTAATATTTTGAATTGAAAACCCTTTTTCATTAGTGACTTTTCGGTGAAATTTAGTGAAAATATGAAAAGTTTCATCTTTGTGTGCCAAAAAGAAAACCCAAGTAAAATGAGAGTAATCATCTATAATTACAAAACCATATCGTTTTCCTCCTAACTAGTGGTTCTAGATGGTCCAAATAAGTCCATATGCAAGAGCTCTAAAGGTCTAGAAGTTGAAACAATATTTTTGGATTTAAATGAAACTCTAGTTTGTTTACCTAATTGGCATGCATCACAAATTCTATCCTTTTCAAAATTCAGTTTTGGCAAATCAAGAACTAATTCTTTCTTAATTAATTTTAAAGAGAATGCATGCTAATATGTGCAAGTCTACGATGCCACAGCCAACTAGTCTCATTAACTTTAGCATTCAAGGATACTAGGCATTGCATGTTTATTTGGCTAAATCATTCAAATCTACCATATAAACATTGTCATGCCTATGTCCTATAAATTTAATGCCATCGTTAATAGGACTAGTCACAATGCAAACAGATGATTCAAAAATAACTTTATACCCTTTATCACAAAATTGACTAATGCTAAGTAAGTTATGCTTTAAACCTTTAACTAACAAAATATTTTTAATGTATTTGGAGGGAGTGATACCAATGTTACCTATCCCGATGATCTTTCCTTTGCCATTATCTCCAAAGGTGACCATCCCTCCATCCTTAGCATCAAGCGTGATGAATTGTGATTCATCACCAGTCATGTGTCTCGAGCATCCACTGTCAAGATACCATTTCCTGTTTCCTCCTTGGGATGCTAGACACACCTGCAAGCAAAAGTCAAGTTTCTGTCTTAGGTACCCAAGCTTTCTTGGGTCCTTTTAGGTTAGTCAAAATGGTTCCTTTTGGAACCCATATTTTCTTTATAGTTGTGTTTGCAGATTTGTTAATAAGGCATGTGTATGATTTATGTCCTATTCTACCACATTTGAAACAAGTAATATTTGTAGACTTGTTACTTGAGTAATTTACATAAATATTCTTCAAAAATTTTTGTTTCTTCAAGGGGTTATAGCCAAGTCCAGCCTTATCATATACAGCTTTTTGATTATCAAGAATCATATTTAGTTTGTTTGAACTTAAGGTGAACTTATCTACTATAGGTTTCAGCTTGTTAATTTCATTCTTTAAGCTTTGATTTTCTTGAATCAAGGTGGATTTTTCAATTGAAAGGTTTTCAGCTTGTTTACTAAGGACTGATTTTTCAATTTCAGTTCTTTGTTTTTCATCCCTAGTTTCTTTAATTCATCAATTAAATCATAGAATGCTTCATGCAATTCTTCAAAAGTAAATTCACTAGGGGATTCAGAAGTTACCTCATTTTCGTGTGCCATAAGGCACAGGTTGGCTTGTTCTGTTGAGGTTTCCTCATCGGAGCTTGAGTCATCACTCGCACTCCAAGTCGCCATCATTGCTTTCTTTTTGAACTTTTTGGGACCTTTCTTCAGTTGTGGACATTCGGATTTGAAATGTCCCGGCTTCTTGCACTCGTAGCATATAAGGGGTTGATCTTTCTCTTTCTCTTTGCTTTGTTCCCCTTTTGTGAATGACTTCTTTCTCATCCCCTGTTTCCTTTTTCTTAGAAACTTCTTAAATCTCCAGGTGATGAGTGCCATCTCTTCATCCTGTTCTTCATCTTCAGTGTCATCCGTTTCATCATCAGGCGAAGCTGTGGATTTGAGGGCAATGGTTCTTTTCTTTTTGACTTCATCCTCTTGATGTTGCTTCATGCTAAGTTCATGAGTCATCAAGGATCCAAGAAGCTCTTCTAGAGGTAGAGTGTTCAAGTCCTTTGCTTCTTGGATGGCAGTCACCTTGGCTTCCCAAGTTCTTGGCAATGACCTGAGAATCTTCCTTACAAGCTCACTGTTAGTATAAGATTTGCCAAGACTCTTCAAACCATTAATTATATCAGTAAAACGAGTAAACATAGCAGTTATGGACTCATCATGCTCCATTTTAAATAATTCATATTTATGCACAAGCATGTTTATTTTAGACTCTTTTACTTGATTTGTTCCCTCATGGGTTACTTCTAACCTATCCCATATTTCTTTAGCAGATGCACAAGTAGAAATGCGATTAAATTCATTTGCATCAAGTGCACAATAAAGAACATTCATAGCTTTAGCATTTAATTGTGCCAATTTCTTATCAACCTCATCCCATTCTTTCTCGAGTTTGGTTGACTCCTCACCATCTATAATCTTGGTGGGTGTGTGAGGACCGTTCACTATGATACTCCACATATCATAGTCGAGTGCTTGTATGAATATCTTCATCCGAGCTTTCCAATAGGTGTAATTAGACCCATTGAAAAGTGGAGGTCGGTTGGTAGATTGCCCCTCGGCTAGAGAAGTACCGACATGGGTTGCCATAGATCTTTGGCTCTTTGATTGTTAGATCAAAGAAGGGCTGAGCACCGGGCTCTGATACCGCTTGTTGCCCAGCTATGCAACCCAAGAGGGGGGGGTGAATTGGGTTTCTAAAAAATTTAAGCTTAACTAATTACTTATGAAAAGTATTTGTTAAAAGCTTGATGAATGAGGAGAAAGACTTTAGTTCAAGATTAATTACCTAAAGCAAGAATGCAAGGATATAATAAAGAAATAAAGAGAAACAATAAAGCACACCACAAACACAAGGATTTATAGTGGTTCGATGCCAACCTTGCACCTACATCCACTCCCCAAACTCCTACTTGAGAATTTCAATCTACTATACTTGTATTCAACCCGAATACAAACGTCGGAAACTCCGACACTAGCTATCCCAAGCTAGTCCACTTGTTTCTCGGGTACAAGCCAACCCAATACACTCCGATTTCAGGTTCGGATCAACCTTCCCTTGTTTTGGAAACCCTCCAAAAACAAGAACAATTACTCACAAAGAGTAAGACAGTTTAGAGCACAAATAAGTACAAGAATAACTCCTTAAATGAGCGAATATAACATTAAATACACTTTACTCAAATGAAGAAGCCCCTTTTGGATTTCCTCAAGGTGGATGAAGAGTTGAATGAATGCTTGAGGAATAGGTGAGCTTTGATTGAAGGCTTCTTGAAGGCTTTGAAAGAGCTCTTGATCAAGGTTGAAAAGTTGGCTTGAAAAACCCTCTCTTTGAATGCTCTTGAATACCCTTTTGAACGCTCTTGCTTTTTTCTTTCAAAATCTCTTGTATCTCTCGTGTATATTGTAGATCCCCTTTTTGTTTTTCACCTTTTGAAACCTTTTATAGCTTTAAGAAACAAGAAAAAATATATTAGGCAGAAAAAGAGCCGTTAAAGCATTTAACGTGAGCATTAAAGGCAACTAAAACGGGCAAAAAACTAGCCGTTGCGGATAATTTTCGTCGCAGGAGTCGACTCATGAGTCGACTCATGCTTCAGGGGTCGACTCATGAGTCGACCTCTGTTGCAAAAACCAGAGATTTGGGTTTCTGGATATTTTGGCCCAAAATAGCAGAAGTCGACTCATGAGTCGACTCATGCCTTGTGGGTCGACTCATGAGTCGACTCACAGGTCGTGCCAAGCCAAAAAACCAGCGTGCCAAGGGAAATTTTAGCGTGCCAAGCAGCTCATTATGCCATGAGTTGACTCATGAGTCGACTCATGCACTTCAAACATTCATAACTTCAAAAATATAAGTCCAAAAATAATGAAATTTTCACCAATAGATTACAAATCATTTGTTCTACCAAATGATACTATCAAATCAGGATTTTAGTAAAATTATGATTTTGCCCCTGAAGAGCATAAAGACTTTTTCAAATAAAAATATTTGTATCCCTTCAATCTGCTTTGTAATCATCAAAATCAATCTAGGAGCAACATATTCTAGACTTAAGGTAATAGAATTTTGGGATGAAATTCTTTTAAAGAAGGGAAAAAATGTAACATCCGCAACCAACAAGTAGTGAATCAAGAAAACTAACACTTGCACTTCGCACTTAAGCATGTGTGGCATAGCATTTCATCTATGATGTACTTGAGCATTTGAACATTTAATTAGGTAGTAATTGAGTACAAATTTAGTTGTTGGTTAAGAAGGACAATGATTGGAGAATTAGGTTGATAATAGTAATAAGGAAGCTGAATTTTTGGTGATTTATGATCCTAAAATGAGTTGATACTCTAAAGAGCATCTTAAGAATTAGATGTACGGTAATTTTGTGGTTTAAAAACATGATTTCAGCAATTTGTATCTCTTATCCGGCTTAGTTGAAGGGTGAGCCGATTATGTCTCAGGGGGTGTGCGAGACAAAAAATGAAAGTTTCAAAAAATTCTGGTGACATGCAACTGAGCCGATCCAGTTTTATACTAAGTTGACTAAGTTCTGGAATGAGTCGGCTCCGTCTCAGATGAGTCGGCTAACCTATGGAAAATTCTGAAAAATAGGATTTAGCCAAGGTGTTTCAAGTTGGAAGTTTAAAATAATTTGTAAGGGCTTAGCTCAACAACTTTTTAATATAAATAAATAACTAGCGAAGCATGCTATTTGTTGGCTTTCTAAGAGATAGACACCTAGCAAATCTTTTTTAAAATTAGTGTTTCCTAAAACATTAGCCCTTAGTCCCTATTTTCAGCTGGTTGAAGTTTTTTTTTGTAAAATAGAAGGGTTATAGAAGGGAGGAGGATAGGAGAAGAGAATTTTCTTGATCAAAAACTAAGGAGAATTCAGCTAAAAAGGGACAAAATGGTGACAAATTAGTTTGAAGGAAGAAAAATTATTGATCTTGGAGAAAGCTAAAAACTATTTTAGGGACAGCAGAGTATTAATCACTAAAGGTAAGGATTCTAATCTCTAAACCAAATTTAGATTAAACTCTGTATCATTTCTATTAGATGTAATGCCTTGGTGAATTGAATTTCAAAATTTAATTTGAATTTGAGGATGAAGTACTGCCACCAATCCATTTTCTAAAATTTCTGAATTATTCCAGTAATAAGTTGGATTTATGTTGGCTGAAATTAAAATAGATTATGAAGATGGAAAATGATCAAAATACTAAAAAATTTTTAGGCTATGTAGAGAGGTAGTTAACCCTAAGTTAGGGCAAGTAAAGCAGCATCAAAGTGAGAGTTACAATAGCTAGAGGTTGAGCATAAAAATAAGGCGTGCATAATGATACTCATATATCATGTAGTATGTTGTTAATTAGTGTGTATTAATATTATAGGAGAGGAAGAGGGCTCTTGGAGTGCTTTGGGTGAATCAAACTCTAAGGTAGTGCAGTAGCTAATAAGAGGTGAATGAATTTCTTATTTAACCTTAGTGTTTTTCATTGTACTTTGTTATGAAAGTATCTATCTTGAGAAGAAATCAGATTTTCTATTGCTTGTATAGTTTATATAGATATATGTATATATATGTGTGTAAACTTGGAAAAAGGAATATGTGTATCTGGATTGAACAAGAACTTGATTTTATTTTGAAATTGTCTCGAAACAGCCTATGAGTAGTGAAAATTAATGAGCCTTCTTTTGGAAATGAACTATGGTATCAACATTACATACAGCATAAAATAGTCGGCACCACCTTAACGGTAGAATATCAAAATGCTCATGTGGGGCTTAGTAATATCAAAATATTATAATGCCTGTGGGGGCTTTATCAAAATGATCGGTCAACAGCATTCATGCTATGTGTTGACTACCAATGGTAATGGTGCACTGGGGGTAGTCGACAGTAGCCAGCTGCATTCTTTAGCAAAGAGAAAAAGAATTTTATTACAGCTCAGCAATTTATTTTAGCTTAATGGAGTTTTCTTTCAGAAAAATGATATACTCTATAGTTTATTCTTATACAGATGATAAAAGTTGAAAGGATATCAGTGATGTAATTTATATGTTATGCTGATTAGTATTATATTTTTTCTGTTTTCTCATTGTTAAATGGATATCCATTCACTGAGGCTTAGGTCTCACCTCTCACTCTTTCTTTTTTTTTCAGATTTGGAGCAGCGAGGTCAGGCATGGAAATACAGCATCAGCATCCTCATCTGTATTCACTAGTAGAAGGTTGGCCATGTTCATTAGTGTTTAGATTTTTTTTTTTTTTTTGAAATATGTGTGTAGACCATGTCAGTTTTTGGTGGGGTTATTCCTTGAGGCATATGTGGGCCATGGCAACTAGAGGTGGAAACTTGTTTTGGAATGTTGTATTTATTTTAATTGTATACATTAACAGATATCAAGTGTAAGTTATTTTACACGGTATATGTACAGTATGGTATAAGGAATGAAATACTGGAGATGATTTCTGAGTCATATGAATAAATTAAATTCTTTATATTAAGAGGTTTAACAAAATTTA